>NC_058083.1:470040636-470159411 GCF_014858855.1 Bufo gargarizans | reverse complement strand
GGGCATGGTGGTGTCACACTGTTCTGCACCTCGTTTCCTGGGCAAACGGAGTCACACAGGAAAGGAACTGCTCCGTGTCCTTCGTCAAGAAATCAAATCCTGGATTTCTCCCCAGGACTACGGGCTGAATGACGTCATTCCACTACTTCATGTCCTGGAACAGATGCTGGTAACAATGGCTGGTCAGTGGACTAGAAACGTGGTGCTGATGCTGCTACTGCCATCTCCACACAATATCACCTTGCCACTCTGTGGTATCCTCCTGCTGCTTCTTCCATCTCCACACTATGTCACCTTGTCACTCGTAGTATCCTACTGCTGCTGCTGCCATCTCCACACTATGTCACCTTGCCACTCTTTGGTCTCCTGATTCTGCTGCCATATCCACACTATGTAATCTTGCCACACTGTGGTATCCTGATCCTGCTTCCACCTCATCAATATGTCATAAGTCCACTCTGTGGAATTCTCATGCTGTTCTCACCCTCCCCACTTCATGACTGGGCCACTATTTAGCTTTTCGGCCTGGCTGAGAATCATGATTTATTTGACCTTTCTTCTGATCTGTCAGAAGGAAGGAAAAATGAGACGCACATCGGATCCTGTCTGTATAGCAGCTGTAAGACCTGTATGATCCCATCAGAATTGGCTTATGATTTGGTAGCCAAAAGCAGGAGTGGGTACAAAACATAGAAGACATGCAAATATTCCATTTACGTGTCATCTGTTTTTTATCCACTCCTATATTTTCTTTTTGCATTAGCAATACTGATGGATTATTGAGCAAATGCTGACTGAGTGAAGGCGTATACTCCACAGACAGGATCCGTTTTTTGTGGGTAATTGTTCTGACAGATCAGAAGAAGGGCAAATTAATCAATGACGTCAACACTAACTTACTGCTGACACCCTCTCCACTCTGTTGGGGGGCTCTACTTGTATAAGCGTTTAATAGAACAGGTTCTGTAGACATCTATGTGGAATCAGCTGGCGAAGGTGTAAAAGGAGTGTGCTTCTTCTTGACGCTAACATCGACCTGTAAGGCTGAGTTCATACTTGAGTTATTTGGTCAGTTTTGGCCCTGTGACTGCCCAAATAATTGAAGTGTGCAGTAACGCCTGTCATCTGCATGTCATACCGACTCACAGTATTATTTCTCTACCAAAGCATACTCCCTATGCGTGTTACTGCAAGGCACAGTGTTCTACACCACTATAAAGGCTCTCAGCAGCCAGGAAATAGCTGTTTTTTTTGCGTAATTCACCGCAAATATATCCGGATCAAACCAACTTTTTTCTGAAAAATTTGGCGAACGAGCGATCAAGTTTTTGAAAAATTCGCTCATCTCTACTGTACAACACTGCAGATCTGGTACGGATCTGCATTTATGCCATGTGGTAACATACCCCTAATTAGATTTCTATATTTTTATATGGTGGGTCCGGCTTCTTACTCCACCCTCTCCAATGCTTTCCAACACAGCTTTCTCATTATAGAAAACACAGACATATCTATTAGCAGTCTCTACTCTACACCATGTAAGACACTTTGCAGCATGTACTAATCAAGTGGTTTCTGGAGATGTATCTCAATTATTAATCTCAGTTGTCCGCTTTTTTCTGAAGATCGCTTAAGATAAAGTCTGATTGAAAGTCCTTAATAGATTGAAGAGATAGTCACCATCTACACTGTGTTCTTTACTGATCATGTACATAGTTAATGTAAGGTTACGTGCCCTATGCAGGTACCGTATATTCCTTTGTTAATTTGGGTGCAAAGCTGACACTGTGTTTTGCAGTTATTCTTTTATAATAACCATACATAAGGTAGAGGTGCACATCTACATAGTTTTATGGCCAATTTTCACATAAATTGCATAAAGGCATGCACATTTGGTACTATGGCCCACATTTACTATTGTGATCACCAGAATTTGGCACAATTTGGGGCATTTTTGACACTATTTATTTAAAAACCCGTTGCACCTAGCTGACCAGGAGGAATTGCTTAGCAGAAAATGGGTCTGGATGAGAATCAAAGAGAGCAAAGCCTAAAATGAGACATTCTGCCTTAAAAATTCCCCAACATTTTACCAAAAAGTTCTGCTGCAAAGTAACCCAACCAATATGTGATATAAAGTTAGTAAAACATTTCTAGCCAGGCATCAGATTTGCATCCAGTATAAGCTACTGTAATAAATACGATAGATCTTGACATTGCCTATCTAAGGAGGCATTAAGATGCGACTTGTTGATATAATTTTTTGGATTGCCTGTCATGGATGCCTTGTTTTTGTGTGACACATTTACAAAATGTTGTAAGCCATTATCGCACAAATTACCTAAGGATTTTTCAGTCTAAAGTCTAATCATGTTTATTACAAAGGTTCTGTCAGTTTGTTCAACACTAGGGCACTGGAGTAACTTAACTTTTTGGGAAAAGCAGCAATGATAAATCTGTTTGAAAATGTAGCTCCGCCGACAAAATGTCTGGTTTCAATTTTGTAGATATGAACCGCCCTGCATGGAGCAAAATACACTAAAAATGGTGGAAACACATCACAAATTTGGTACAAATGCAAATTCCTAAGAGAGCAGTATACAGTAAAGTCACAGGGAATCTCCCTTCCCTGTGCATTACAAAGCAGAGTTACTGAAAGCAGCAGAGAGTTTCGCAAACCATAAAGAGGATTGCAGAGTTTTGCCAAAGAAGGTAACTGCCTAAACTGAGGTTACAGAAATCTCTGCATGTGGTGGGACCAAGCTTCAGGCCTCCCAACAAACCTAAAGGACAGGAAAGCACTCCTGTTCAGAGATTATGTTCCATTAAAGATACTTCAACTGATAAAGGATGCTTTGGTTGGTTTGGAAGGATTGCAAAAAAGGGATTCACCCCTCCATCTTTCTCACACAGTCTTGGGAATTGAATATACCAACTATGGAAACTGCATTTGATGTACACTGTGCCTGTGTGACTTATCCACTGACTGCTGCAGTAAAGTACAGTGAAGTTATTGCAAATAACCTGGTCTCATCACTGCTTCTTGCACCACTCCTACCATGTATAGGTGTCACAACAACCGAGAATCTGCCTAGTAAAATTACTACTGCACCCATTCGGCAACTGACTGACACACACCTCTGCCAGCTGATCAATGCACATTAAAGCAAATTAGCACGTCTTACATCTACTAGTATCAGATGGTCTTATGGTGGGTTTACATAGCCCGATAGTCAAGCAGATTAACGGGGATGAACGTTCTTGCAAACTCTCATTTCCGACAATCTACCCGTCTAAAAAGGTGCAGCCGGTCAACCGATGAACAAGCAAAGTGCTCGTTCATCAGGTGAAACTATCATTCATGCAGGCAAGTAAATTATCATTTCTGGGCAGCAGATCGTTATTACAATAGTGATTGCTCATTCTCATACTGTGGAGGTGATCCCTGAATGTTGTTTTTGGAAGAAAAGCTCATTTGCATAATTTCCCCAGAAACCTAAAGGTATACAAATACGTTCTCTCTCTCTCTCTCTTTTTCTTGTAAGTTCTAGGACTATTTTTCTCTGGTTTTTGAGAGACAAAATATGAGTTCTAGGAGACCTTAGAGTGTTATAGACCCATTTTTTTGGGGAAATTGGAGCATATTTGATTCAGAAGATTTTTTTTTTTTGCATGTATTTATTTTTTTTGCATTTATTTTATTTTGCATGTATGTTATGTACTTATTGTAAATATCTACATAATTCACAAAATAGCATAAACATAGTAATTTATAGTAGATTATACATTTGCATAAAGCAGCAACAGTTAGGATATATGTATAAAGTGAGTCATAAATGGTTACGCTAATTATATTGAATCACTGCATGAAAATTTCACTCAGCATATAGCCATGTGTAAAGTGGTTATCCTATAAAAGACATTTACCCCCTATTAAGAGGATAAGCAATTTCTGATTGCTAGGGGCTCCACCACATATACCCCTGGAAAGCCTTTAGAGGGTCCCAAACATTACACTTTACTATTAGTGATGAGCCGCAGGTGCCATATTCGATTTCGACAAAATTCGCGAATATTCAATAGAATATTCATTTTATATTCGTCGAAATCGAATATTCGTCATTATTCTAGTTATCGCGATTAATATGCGATTTAAATAATCGCGTATTGCGATTTTAACTTAAAGGCTACTATCCTATTGAAATAGCAATGCTATTAATTCAAGTTATAATAATAGACTTTCGATTTCAACTTAGCACTGCTATATTCCATATTCGTTAATTCCAGCCTAATATGGAATATAGCAGGTCCAAGTTGAAATCGCAATTCGATTATTATAACTTGAATTAATCGAATTGCGATTTCAACTTGGACCTGGTTTACTATGGTTGGCTTGGTAGAATTAGCGAATATGACGAATGTATTCGTCATATTCCACAAAACGAAGATAACGAAGTATTCTGCATCTTCGTTTTAGCTACCTATTCATCAACTTTGCTAATTCTAGCAATCATATAGGAAAGTTTACTATAGAGACAGCTAAGTTTAATTCGCTATGCGATTATATGACTGCTTTTAAAAAAAAAATAGAATAATTATAATACCTGATAATTATTATACCGTAATTATTCTATTTATAAAAAAAAGCAAATTAATATAATCGCATAGCGAATTAAACTTAGCTGTCTCTATAGTAAACTTTCCTATATGATTGCTAGAATTAGCGAAGTTGATGAATAGTGATGAGCGGCAGGGGTCATATTCGAATTCGCGATATTTCGCGAATAGTTTTTAGAATATTCGTCGAATATTCGAAAATTCACGATTTTTTTACTCGAAAAATTGTCAAGGTAATGATTGTGTAATATGCAAATTTTCGTAATTAGAATTTTCGTATTCAAATTTTTATTGCCAATTTTTCAACTTACAACTATTAGAGAAAGAAGATTATAGCACTATATTAGCTAAATTGCTCTATATTCGATTTTTTTCTAATTTTCGTTATATTGCTATAACTTAGTTTTTTCGAATATTCAGAATATTCTAAATCAAGAATATATAGCAATATAGCGAATATTCGGAAAAAAAACAAATATAGAGCAATTTAGCTAATATAGTGCTATAATCTTTTTTTTTATAGTTGTAATTTTTTTCCAATCTGAACTTCAGATGAGAAAAAAGTGACAACTATTAGAGAAAGAAGATTATAGCACTATATTAGCTAAATTGCTCGATATTAGTTTTTTCCAAATATTCGCTATATTGCTATAACTTCGTTTTTCGAATATTTGTAATATTCTAAAACAAGAATATATAGCAATATAGCGAATATTCGAAAAAACAAATATAGAGAAAAATTTGCAAACACTACTACTCCTAAAGTCAAGTATATTGCAGCCTTCTTATTGGCCTACAAGCTAGAAGCAGGAAGGGATCATGTGTACTGATTTAAATAAAAAAAATTGAAAAAATAATTTGAATATTCGAAATTGCGAATATATATAACTATTAGAAATATTCCTGAATTTTTGAAATACCTATATTCACGATAAAAATTTGAAATTCGAATATTCGTGATCAACACTATAAACAAGTAATGTTGTTCCTATGGATAATCTATGGAGTGGACTAAATCTTACAATTATTGATAACATGCAACATATTTAATGTCATTTAATTGGTTGTTGAATATTAAATATCTATTGATTATCTATCCTTCGAATAGGTCATCAATATCAGATTGTGGGGATCCAATATCACGCGGGGATACCATGGTTGATCAGCTGTTTGAGGAGGCAGTGGCTCCCTTGTGAGTGTCATGCCCTCCTCGCAGTTTACCAAGCACTTTCCACTGAATACCATCTGTACTTTGTATTCCAGCTCGGCCCCATTTACTTGAATGGGTCTGACCTGTGCTTAGCGCATGTGACTGATGAACATGATGTCACAGGCCTAGGGAGACCCCCACAAATCAGATATAGATGACCTATATTAACGATAGACCATCAATGTCAAAATCAACCACCGTTTTAAACTCAGTAGTTTTGCTGCTAACAGGCTACATCCATTTTTACATCTGCAATAAATGTTGTTTACAATCTGTATCATTCAAGTTTATTTTATTACAAGGGAAATCTGCTGAAACGTAACACTCATGCTTTGCATTGGCCCTAGGCTTTGAAAAGCATGCGACTCTGGTAAAACAATAGGTCATGCTTTGGATCTCATCACAGATCGCTTTAGGGGGGGACATGTCTAAATGTATTTTATAGCAGCGCAAGTAGTTGGATGCTACAGTCTCAGAGCATTAGGAATAGGAGCATTTATAGAGAATCTAAATCGCTACAGGATTCTCATTACAATGAACCTTAGTAATACTAGTCAAACACGACTGTAAAAAGGAAATTGAGAAGACAACTTAGGTCACAACTGCTGCCAAAACTCAGTAAGCAGTTATTTCTCAGGCAGATAAAGTAGTGCTTTAAAGTTTGTGAACCTTGCATAATTTTGGCCTAAAACTACATCAGATTTTGCACAAGTCGTGAAAGTAGATTTAGATAACCAAATCAAACAAATGAGTCAAAACTATTGGACTTAGTCATTTATTTATTGTTGGAAATGATCACTTGACTGTGATTTGCAAAAGTATGTGAACCTTTGCATTCAATATCTGGTATGACCCCCTTGTGCAGCAATAACTGCAACTTTTACATTTTCAGAAATTGTTGCTTAGGGCTCTTTCACACCTGCGTTCTTTTCTTCCGGCATAGAGTTCCGTTGGGGCTCTATGCCAGAAGAATCCTGATCAGTTTTATCCTAATGCATTCTGAATGGAGTGAAATCCGTTCAGGATGCATCAGGATGTCTTCAGTTCAGGACTGGAACATTTTTTGGCCGGAGACAATACCGCAGCATGCTGCGCTTTTTGCTCCGGCCAAAAATCCTGAACACGTGCCGCAAGGCCGGATCCGGAATTAATGCCCATTGAAAGGCATTAATCCGGATCTGGCCTTAAGCTAAACGTTGTTTCGGCGCATTGCCGGATCCATGGTAAAGTGTAGTGGGGAGCGGGGGAGCAGCATACTTACCATCGGTGCGGCTCCCGGGGCGCTTCAGAGTGACGTCAGGGCGCCCCACACGCATGGATGACGTGATCGCATGGCACGTCATCCATGCGCATGGGGCGCTCTGACGTCATTCTGGCAGCGCCCCAGGAGCCGCACGGACTGTAAGTATACCGCTCCCCCGCTCCCCACTACTACTATGGCAACCAGGACTTTAATAGCGTCCTGGCTGCCATAGTAACACTGAACGCATTTTGAAGACGGATCCGTCTTCAAATGCTTTCAGTTCACTTGCGTTTTTCCGGATCCGGCGTGTAATTCCGGCAAGTGGAGTACACGCCGGAAAGTGTGAAAGAGGCCTTAGTCCTGCACAATAACTGAGAGGAATTTTATGTCATTCATCTGTACAAAAAGCCTTAACTTGTTTTGTTTGGTGGGATTTATCCCATGAACGGCTTGTTTCAGGTCCTTCCACAACATTTTTATTGGATTAAGGTCAGGGCTTTTACTTGGCCATTCCAAAACATGTATTGTTCTTTAACCATTCTTTAGTAGAACGACTTGTGAGCTTAGGGTCATTGTCTTTCTGCATGACCCACCTTCTCTTGAGATTCAGTTCACAAACAAATGTCCAGACATTTTCCTTCAGAAATTGAGGATATATTTCAGAATTCATTGTTCCATCAATGATGGCAAGCCATCCTGGTCCATATGCAGCAAAACAGACTCAACCATTATGCGGCCATCACTGATGTTATGAGATCATTATGCTGAAATCCAGTGTTTTCCTTTCTACAAACATAACGCTTCTCATCCAAACCAAAAATTCTATTTTGGTCTCATACGTCCACAAAACATTGTTCCAATAGTCTTTCGGCTTGTCCATGTGATTTTATGCAAACTAAAGGTGGCAACAATGTTTTTTTTTTAGAGAGCAGCAGCTTTCCCCTTGCAATTCTGCCATGCACACTGTTGTTCAGTTTCCTCCTGATGGCAGACTTATGAATATTAACATTATTTATTGTGAGAAAGGCCTTTAGTTGCTTAGCGGTTACCTTGGGTTCCTGTGTAACCTTGAAGACTTTTACATGCTTTTGTCATGATGTTTGTTGGTCATCCATTGCTGGGGAGGGTAATAATTACCTTGAATTTCCTCCATTTGTACATAATCTGACTGTGGATTGGTGGAGTCTAAACTTTATAGAGATGGTAACTGGTTCTGTGACCTTTTCCATTCTGATGAGCATCAACAACTCTTCTGATGTCCTCAGAAATCTATTTTGTTCATTCCATGATACACTCCCACAAACATGCCTTTGATAAATTCCTGATTGTCATCCCTGTGACTGAAAACCCCAGACACTAATTTCACCTTCCAAGTCAAGTCCAGCATCTCAGGATTAATGATGGATGAACATCGGCCGGAACAGTTTGCAAACACGCATTTGAGATCAAATGTTCGCGTACCGTGCATTTGCGGCGGTCACCATTGACTTTAGGCAGGCATACCTGAAAAACCATCAGCTCATATTTGCAGCAACCAAATACCTACTAGAAGTGCACAAATAGTCTCACAACATCGACAGTGACATACCAGAGGGGGATCATTAGCACATTGCCACAAAAAATATGTATTTTAATCAGGGGCCTTTTTTGTGAGTCGTTAAGGTAAACTCTGAAAATTGTTCCCTGCTGGAGCCTAGAAACTTTTTATTTTAGGCCACGGGAGTACAGGCCCCAAACATTAGACATTCACCGTGACAGAAAAGAACTTGTATTGATGTGGCTGGAGGCACATTAGGCAGTCACTGGATAAAAATTTTACTATAGCCCACTGGAGTACAGGCCCCCAAAATTAGGCATTCACCTGACAGAAAAGAACTTGTGATGATGTGTCTGGAGGTACATTAGGCAGTCACTGGATAAAAATTTTACTGTAGCCCACGGGAGTACAGGCCCCCAAAATTAGGCATTCACCTGACAGAAAAGAACTTGTGATTATGTGGCTGGAGGTACATTAGGCGGTCACTGGCTAAAATTTTTACTGTAGGCCAGTACAGGCCACAAAAATTAGGCATTCACCTGACAGAAAAGAACTCTTGATGATATGGCTAGAGGTACATTAGGCGGTCACTGGATACAAATTTTACTGTCGGCAACTACAGGATCCAAAAATTAGGCATTCACCTGACAGAAAAGAGCTTGTAATGATAAGGCTGGAGGTGCATTAGGCGGTCACTGGATAAAAAATTTACTGTAGGCCAGTACAGGCCCGAAAAATTAGGCATTCACCTGACAGAAAAGGTATTTTATGCCGCTGTATATACATAAGACAAGGACCATTCTTTGTTCTGAGTGGTGGCCAGTGGTGTATCTTGGTTTTGTGCTGCCCTAGGCGAGACTAAACTCGGGCACCCCCCCTAATATAAATTTGACCCACCCCTTCCTGTCAAGGCCAAACCCCTTTCTCTCTAAACCCCACCCCTTCCTATGTGCCATCCACAGATCCCCCCTAAACAGTGCCATCCACAGATCCCATCCCCCTCCCCTAAATAGTGCCATCCATGGATCCCCCTCCCCTAAATAGTGCCATCCATGGATCCCCCTCCCCTAAACAGTGCCATCCACAGATCCCCCTCCCCTAAATAGTGCCATCCACAGATCTCCCCCCTAAACAGTGCCATCCACAGATCTCCCCCCTAAATAGTGTCCATCCACAGATCCCCCCCCCCCCTAAATAGTGCCATCCACAGATCTCCCCCCTAAATAGTGCCATCCACAGATCCCCCTTCCCTAAATAGTGCCATCCACAGATCTCCCCCCTGAATAGTACCATCCACAGATCCCCCTTCCCTAAATAATGCCATCCACAGATCCCCCTCCCTAAATAGTGCCATCCACAGATCCCCCCTCCCCTAAACAGTGCCATCCACAGATCCCCCCTCCCCTAAATGGTACCATCCACAGATCCCCCCCCTCCCCTAAACGGTGCCATCCACAGATCCCCCCCTCCCCTAAACAGTGCCATCCACAGATCCCCCCTCCCCTAAACGGTGCCATCCACAGATTCCCCCCCTCCCCTAAACGGTGCCATCCACAGATTCCTCCCCCCCTCCCCTAAACGGTGCCATCCACAGATTCCTCCCCCCCTCCCCTAAACGGTGAAATCCACAGATCCCCCCCTCCCCTAAACAGTGCCATCCACAGATCCCCCCCCTCCCCTAAACGGTGCCATCCACAGATCCCCCCCTCCCCTAAACGGTGCCATCCACAGATCCCCCCCTCCCCTAAACGGTGCCATCCACAGATCCCCCCCCTCCCCTAAACGGTGCCATCCACAGATCCCCCCTCCCCTAAACGGTGCCATCCACAGATTCCCCCCCTCCCCTAAACGGTGCCATCCACAGATCCCCCCCCTCCCCTAAACGGTGCCATCCACAGATTCCTCCCCCCTCCCCTAAACGGTGACATCCACAGATTCCTCCCCCCCTCCCCTAAACAGTGCCATCCACAGATTCCTCCTTCCCCCCCTCCTCCTGACGCTCACAGGAGAACATTTAAAAACAAATCAGTAACCTTAACTTTATTCATTGGTGATGTCTTTACTGTATACCTTACTCTGTCTTTCAGCTCTGGTAACAGCAGGCAGTGCAGGCGGGCGGCGCTCACTCACTGACGTCACGCGCCTGCTCCTCCCACTAGGCGGCGCAGGCGCGTGACGTCAGTGAGTGAGCGTCGCCCGCCGGTACTGCCTGCTGTTACCGGAGCTGAAAGACAGAGTAAGGTATACAGTAAAGACATCACCAATGAATAAAGTAAAGGTTACTGATTCGTTTTTAAATGTTTTCCTGTGAGAGGCGGAGCCCTGTATATTCTAACCCCCAGGCAAGCGTCCCTGTCACCATGGGAACGCCTGGGGGTTAGAATATACCATCGGATTTGTGTTTTCACGCTCTCACTAAGAGCGTGAAAACTCAGATCCGATGGTATATTCTAACCCCCAGGCAAGCGTCCCCGTCACCATGGGAACGCCTGGGGGTTAGAATATACCATTGGATCTTCTGAGTATACCGGAGGCAGATAAGACTGATGGGACAAGGGGCAAACAAGGCATTTTGCCGCCCCATTGGCAAGTGCCGCCCTAGGCAAATGCCTTGTTTCCCTCGTGATACATACGCCACTGGTGGTGGCGAATATGTGTGGCTGGCATAAGGAAATTTAAATACATGTGGTCATCACAGGTGTTGAATTCCTCAGAGATCCATGCCTCATTCATTTTTAGAAGTGTGAAGTAGTCCAAACTTTCGGACATGACTCTCGACGAGGGGCAAGCCAAGAGTTCCATGGCAAATTATGCCAGCTCTGACCACAGGTCCAGCATGCATACCCAGTAGTCCAGGGGTTCCTTGCTTCTCAGAGCATCCACATTGGCCGTTAACCCGATGTAGTCGGACACCTATCGGTCTAGGCGTTCCCTGAGGCTTGATCCGGAGGGCGGCTATCAATGGGTTGCCTGAAAGAATGATCTAATATCTGAAGTGACCAACACATCTTCAAACCGCCCTCTTCTTGCAGGTGCGGTAGGATTGATACCCATACCTGTTTCGTTGTGGGTGGAAATTTCTCTGCCAGCGCCCGCAACAGAAGAATGAAGCATCTCTCGCAGCAAGGCCTGGAAATGCTGCATTCTGCCAGCCCTCTGTGATGCTGGTAACATGTCAGCCATTTTGTGTGTTGTCACGGTGGTCTAAGTACATTGCCACCCAGTACTGGTCCATGCCATTTATGCTTTTTATACGGGGGTCCCTCTTCAAACACTGGAGCATGAAGGCCCCTATTTGCACTAAATTGGAAGTGGTGGAGCACCTTGGCTGCTGCTCATCCCCCAGGAGAATGTCATCCTCGGTCTTCTCCCCCGAGCCACGGATAACACCAGGGATCCCAGAAAAGTTTAAAGTCCCCCTTAAAGACTACTCTTCTTGCTCCTCCTCCTCTCCCCATCCACCATTTTCTTCTGACCCCTCTTCAGACTCCTGCTGACTTGTCTCAGATGGAGTAGCCCCCCCGGGAATTCATTTAGCGTTGCTACTTCCTCATCTTCCAGCTCCTCCTTCTCGACGGTTTAATCAATGACACGATGCAATACACGCTCCAGAAAGAAGGAGCAAGGTACAATGTGACTGAAGGCTCCCTGGCTGCGACTGACCAGTTTCGGGATCTCATTAAATGGCCACAGAGGTCTGCATGCATCGCGCATGAGCAGCCACTGGCATGGTGAAAAGAAACCAAGCTCCCCAGAACCTGTCCTGCTGCAGAGCTTGTATGGGTAGTGGTTAACGGCACTTTGCTGCTGGAGAAGCCTATCAAGCATATACAAGGTGGAGTTCCAGCGCGTCGGGCTGTCACAAATCAGACGTCTGACGGGCAGGTGGTTTCCCTGCTGAACGTCAGCAAGGTGATCCACGGCCGTGTAAGATCTTCTAAAATGGCACGTGTGTCATTTTGCCCTGTTTCAGCACACTCAGGAGATTGGCACCGTTGTCGAACACCACTTTACCAACTAACAAATTGAGCGGGTTAGCCACTGATCGACCTGTGACCACAGATCTGAAAGCAGTGCAGGACCTGTGTGGCGCTTGGCTTCCAGGCACAACAGCCACAGCACAGCCTGGCAATTTCTCACCTGGCATGTCAAATAGGTTCTGGGGAGGTTGGGGGGCGCAGCGGAAGAGGCAGTTGCAGTGGAAAAGGAGGCGTCCGCCGAGGAGGACACAGAGGATGGAGTAGGAGGAGGAGAAGAAGAGTTAGGCCTGCATGCAATCCGTGGTGGTAACACCAAATCCACACGGGAGCCACCGGTTACATGCTTGACAGCAGTAAGAAGGTTTACCCAGTGGGCAGTAAAAGTTATGTCCCTTCCCTGCCTGTGTTTGCTAGACCACATGTCTGTGTCAGATATATCTTGGCACCAACCCTGTGTGCCAGAGATATATTCACGTGCCGCTGAATGTGGCCATATAGCTCTGGGATGCCCTTCTGGAAAACATATTTCCTTCTGGGGACCTTCTATTGCGGTGTGCCAATGGCAACACATTTTTTAAATACCTCCGAGTTTATATGGCAGTAGTTGGCGGGCTAGCAGTTCCGACAAACCAGCGGTCAGCCGTTGGGCAAGAGGTTTATCCGGCGTCATCAACTTTTTACGTTCGAACATTTGAGCCACGAAAGCCTGCCTTCTACCAGATGAACTTGACAATGGCACGGTGGAACATGCAGTGAAGGACAAATGGGAGGAGAAGGAGAAGAGGCAGGACGCGGAGCACCGGGAGTGTGGCTTTGTAAGTTCTGACGGTGTTGTTCCCACTGGTCTCGGTAATGAGAGGCCAGGTGCCTTCTTAAGGCGGTCGTCCCTAAGTGAGTGTTGGGCTTACCGCGACTTATGCGTTGACAGCACAGGCTGCAACACTATTGTCAGCAGATAACATGTTAAAAAAGTCAACACTGTGGAGCCATGTGCCAGCGTCCTGGGAGCGCCAGATGTGACCATGCATGGTGGATGGCCCGCTCCAGATACATTTGCAGTCAGTTTTTTGCCACCTGTGCCCTGCGAGCTCTGCCTGATTCTCCTCCTTCTCCTCCCTCTCTGTTGCTCCGTCTCCCCCTCCTAACCCCCCTCCTATTCCTCTTTTGTAAGCACCCACATGATGTCCATTGACACGTCATCATCGTCACCTTCACCACCACTGACATTTGAGATCTCAGAGTAGGCAGCAACAGTGGAGACCTCTCTCCTTGGGCTGTTCTGGGTACTGTCGTCAGATGGCTGGGTGGCGGCCGTTGCTACCTTCTCTTCCTCATCCGATGTCAAGAATGGCTGCGCATTGGTAAGGTCTGGGAATTGATGGGAAAATAATTCCTCTGACTCAAGTGAAGGGGCTATGGTGGTGGTGTCTTTGGGTGTGCATACAGCAGAGAGTGAGGAGGGTGAAGATACAGAGGATGAGGAGGGTGCAGAAGCGGAAGGCTGAATGACCCACTCAACCAAATCTGGTGCGTCCTTTGAAGTAATCACACGCACCTGTCTGACCCCTACCACCCCTGCAGAACAGCCTGCCTCTTCCTCTGCCTTTCATTTTCAAAATGACCCTGTGCCTAAGTCCCTAGAGAAGAGCAGTATTTGTGGAAGCAGGTATATCGCAGGCCTCAATCAATATTTGGTGGAAACAGCTATATCAATACCCTTAATCAGTATTTTGTGGAAGCAGGTATATCGCAGCCCTCAATCAGTATTTTGTGGAAGCAGGTATATCGTAGGCCTCAATCAATATTTTGTGGAAGCAGGTATATTAAACGCCTTAATCAGTATTTTGTGGAACCAGGTATCTTGCAAGCCTCAATCATTATTTTGTGGAATCAGGAATATCAATCCCCTTAATCAGCATTTTGTGGAAGCAGGTATATCGCAGGCCTCAGTCAATATTTGATGGAAGCAGGTATATCAATACCCTTAATCAGTATTTTGTGGAAGCAGGTATATCGTAGCCCTCAATCAGTATTTTGTGGAAGCAGGTATATCAATCCCCTTAATCAGTATTTTGTGGAAGCAGGTATATCGCAGGCCTCAGTCAATATTTGGCGGAAGCAGGTATATTAATCCCTTTAATCAGTATTTTGTGGAAGCAGGTATATCGTAGGCCTCAATCAATATTTTGTGGAAGCAGGTATATCAATCTCCTTAATCAGTATTTTGTTGAAGCAGGTACCTTGCAGGCCTCAATCATTATTTTGTGGAATCAGGTATATTAATTCCCTTAGTCAGTATTTTGTGGAAGCAGGTATATCGCAGGCCTCAGTCAATATTTGGTGGAAGCAGGTATATCAAACATTTTAATCAATATTTTGTTGAAGCAGGTATATCACACCCCTCAATCAATATTTGGTGGAAGCAGGTATATCACACCACCCTGTTTATTTGGGCACAACAGGGATATTGTAGCCCCCAATCAGTATTTTGTGGAGGAAGTTATATCACACCCCTCAATCATTTTTTTTTGGGGGGCAACAGGTATATCACACCCATTGCAATTAGTTGTTCCAATAGCGTTTGTCCCTCTGTATAGCTACAGTATCACAACAGAACCACACACAACTGCTGCACAATACAAATGCACTATAATATACTTTTTATGTTAGAAAGTATATTATAAGTATATCACACCCCTCAGTATATCACACCTATCGATAGCACACCTATACCAGCCCTTAAAAAGACTTTTGTGGCCCTATTAGCTAGCGTTTGGTGTCTCTAACAGCCTGCCCCTGCTCCACAAAGTAACCTCTCCTTACACTGGCAAAACACAGAATGTAAAATGGCTGTCAGATCGGGTTCTGTAATAGGGTGGGGGTGTATCCATGTGCTGAAACGTCTCAATTGGCAGTCCTGTCCCACCTGATGGATGTGTCATGGGTACAATTTCGGCGCAGAGTGCAAAAGAATATGGTGCCGGCAGACATCGCCATATGTTCGTATGTTCGACAAATCGCGAAGGCGCAAAATTCACTGCGAAACGACCGCCGGGCGAGCCGCAAGGCCATCTCTAGTCAGGATCCCTTAATTTGGCGTTTTAATCAAGAAATTCCATACATAACAAGTAGTTGCAAAAAGATGCAAAAAACACATACATATTTTGGACAACTTTAGTGTCCTTAATCATGGCAGTATCTTGAGTAAGGAAACCAAAGTTGTCCAAAAGGTGGAGGACTTTTGTAATCTTTTTGCAACAACTTGTTATATATGGAATTTCTTGCATAAAGCCCCAAATGAATGGATCTTCATTTGTTTTTGTGCATGCCCATACAATATGATTTGGCCACTTAAGTGTTGGAGTGCACAACCTCAAACGCACTGAACACCTTTGAGGTGAACTGGAATTGCAACATCCAAGCAGACATTGTTAGACTGCAATAATGTCAACCTGTTCCTATAGTTAACATCTATAACCAGGACATAAATCCTGACCAGCATTCAAAAATCTAGTTCAAATCTTTCTTAGAGTGTGGGTACTCCTAAAGGAACCAGCGTTTTATAATACAATTAAACACCACCAAATTGCAAAACTATGGGTCCATTATGCAGCCACAATGTGATGACTGGTTTGTGGTTATGCTACATACGAATAACCTCTTAAGAACACTGTGCTGCTACCTAGAATAACATAAGAACAAGCTATTATAGGTTTCTTTGTTTTAGTAGCTAATTGGGCTTGCCATACATTACCACAAGATCAATACTAGGCGAGCATGTGTTGGTAATGTAGAGATATTAACATGCGTATAGAAATTTTGCCTTTCTGTTTCAAACTTCTAGTAGTATTGTAATGTAGCCTACAGGTGCAATTGTTATTGAGAAGTAGGAGGTCATCAATTGATCACCAGTGGGCTGGATCAAATACAAATTAAAATGTAACCTTGTATATAAATAATTTTACTATTACATGACTCCTATAGTATAAAAAGTATACAACAGGCCAATGCACTGTTTGCCAGGTTATAGCTAAGTATGAACAGAGCCTTTCTGCTCCCCATGGTACCTTCCAACTACTGTCCACTTAATACTTGATACTAACCTTGCCTTACACATGCCTAGTCTATCTCCTCCTGCCTGCTGTGCTGCTACTGTGAAATGTTTTTTTTTTTTCAGTTTAAGAGGTACACCACTGTTTTAGTAACACACCTGCCAACGTTCCAGACTGAAAATCTGAGAGGGCAAAAGTTGTTGTAGGCCCACCAATTTTCATATACCATGAACCTTTTACTATATCTGCCCCATTACTGATATGACTTTCACCAGTCACTCCTCCTTTTGCCATAGACCCACCACTCAAAGTTGGACTACTCCTAATAACACAAATCCTGACACAACACACAATTAGGACAGTTCACTGGGGGATGATAGAAGATTTTCTTGGCACCCAGACCCAGAAGATTTGCCAACTCTTCCATGAGTCTTGGAGGACTATATTTTTTCCAGGAGCCTTCCAGGAGAGTTTGTAAGGGGTAACATGTGCTCTTTTGGTTGCTTCCAAGTCCTCCTTTTTTTGACCCTGGCTGAGTTGGTCTATATCTGAAAATGTTGCCAGGACATCTATTTAATATTCTAGTCACTTTTGTTCAGCTTCTAGTCATTATTTCTTTATCATTATTTCAGTTTTATTGGGACTTGTTTCATTTCGTGGTTTGTTATTTTGGTTGGCATGTTCTCCTGATTTGTGTTCTTGATCCATTTTTTTTCTATTCTATGGGGCATGTTTATTAAGACCAGCATTTTAGACGCCGGTCTTAGTAAGGCCCTGCACTGGTGGTGGATCCTCTGAAGTTATGTAGCGGCGCTGGCCTCTCCATAACTTTGGCGGATCCCGCGCCATTTCTAAATGTAAGACAGCTTCTTAGCTGTCTTACATTTAGACTATTTTCTACGCCTAAAACAAGCATAGGCAATGGTAAATGAGACAAACCTGGCTCACACCCTTTTTTAGACCTGGCGAGACCGGGGAAAAGTTGCAGATTGCGGTGCAAAGGATGTTTGCGCTGCAATCTGCACCAGAAATACGCCTAATATAGGCGTATTTCTGTTTGATAAATAACCCTCTAAATGTTTATTTTCTCCCTGAAAATGCATCCCACACCATCAAATTTGACTTTGACTATGACCATTGTCTACAGCTGTCACTGGTTGTTAGTTACTTTGAACTCTGCAACCTGGGTATTTTCATCCACAGAATACAAACCCTTGTCAAAGGTGAAGACCATGGGATCCCTCATACTTTGCACTTTAGTTTAGCTGATACTGAGGGTTCATTTTTTAAGGCTTTTTGTGTGTAAATATATTTTCTTTCTTCAAATATTTATTTATTGTGCATGAGCTATGCAAAGTGTGATGCTTATTAATTGTAATTTTTGTACTTTTTAGTAAACTTAAGGGGAAAAATTACCTTTATTTAAAAATGTTTTCCTACAATGTACTGGCAATTTATATGCTAGGATATTATGGGAGAATTTATAATTTGATTTGCACCAGTTTTCTACCAAGTTTAGCAGGCAGTTTGTAGACAAAAGTGTTATGCTTAAAGATGCACAAATTACATCAATGTTAACTCAAGTAAAACTAACTTCAAAACGTCCCCCTATGATTTCCTCTAGTGACGTTCTTAGGCAGAGAAGATCCTCTCTTAGAAAAAAAAAGAAATAGTTTGGCTACATTCACTCGACAGTCTTAACGAAAAAACACAATCTACCCCCCCCCCCCCCATTCAGTTGTATCGGGGCTGTTGGGCATTGAAAACAGAAATAGGACATGTCTTATTTTTAAACATTTAACATATGAATAGAACCATGGACTGCAGTGGTTCTGGAAATTTGCTGCCGAATGACAATTTTTTGTATGATGTAGCCTTAGTCTTAGTGCAGTAGGTTCTTAGTCTGAAACCCTGCAAAGACAGATTGTATGGCGAGGCTAAGAAATAAAGTATACTGAGTCATCCACCATGCATTCGCAGAGCACTGGCATGACCCCACAGCCAATGTATGTGTCAGAGGAGAATCTACACAAGAGGTAAGAAAACACAGCAGTAGCCTGTGCAGTTACTACACAGGACACAAAAAGGCAGAGTAAAGAGCAGCATTGGGTGCTGTCATTCACTATACCTTTCTGGGTGCTGACGCCAGCCATGGTTATGTTGCTTTTGGCATTACAAAAGTCATGTTTAATGCCAACAAAAAGAGGGTGCCTTTTTAGACTTTTCTATTTCTAGTTACAGCGCTGGTGCATTATTTGGGAAAAATACAGAACTTACAACTGACTATGTTTTAGATGCATAATCTACAGAGACAATTTTTATTTTCTATCATCGATGGTAAGGAAGACGTGACGGGAAAGGACTGTATTCATCATACACAGTAGGAACTGACAGTGAATGCAGTCGAGCTTCAAGGTGAATGGTCACTGCAGAGAAAATATTGCAAATGTAATAAACAGAATATGAAATCATCTTGGTTGTATATTTACAACGGAACATACAAAATTTACTATATACAGTTAATGTTCTGGAAAAACAGTATAGAAGTGGAGTTTTATTTTAACGTCTGGTTTTATTTGCTACATATAAATTCTGTTTTTGCTTTTACTACATACTGTGTGAAAGGAATTATAGAAAGTCTCTCATGTGTAGCAGTACATACCATCTTCATAATCTTAGAAAACAACATTAATTTAACTGGAAAAACATTCTTACTGTTTATCCAAATGAACCAGCGCACTAGTTACAGAGTCAGATTTTATTTCTAATCTCTCTTATATCTTGTAAAAAAAAAGAATCTTTTCAAATTGTAATTTGAGAACATTTTGAGGCTTGTAAACTCTGTTCTCATTAGCAGTATCCGGTTTCAATCAGGCTTTTGGTATCTTTGACTGCAAAAATGGAACAGTCTGCAGTGCTATTCTTTGATGCTATTGGACTCTGTTATGAGCAGAAGACACAGAGGTGGTGGCATCTCAGGGGATCATAAATTATCACTCACATATGCTAACAGAATGCATATAGGTGTCAGAAGGTGCCCTGTCCTGTCGTGACAGGACATGGCTGCCAGTGCCAACCCTATCATGAATGGGAACAACTGGAAAAAAAACTATCCCCCTTGCGGCATAGATGACTGTGCACTAGAGATGAGCACATCGACTCTAAATTAATCAAATGCTACCAGAATTTTCCAAAAATTCGGATCAAGTCCAAATTGTTGTTGATTTGATTCAGACAAATATCTCAAAATGGTAGTCATTTTTACGATTAGAGGACAGGAAAGATAAAGAAACACAATCAAATTTGATGCCAAAAAAAATAAAATATATATATGTTTGGACCTTCTGTTCTGGACCTTGTTTGTGACTTTTAAAAAAAATCCTACAGTGGAGTTTGTTTTTAAACAGGCTATTTGTTACCACCAGTAGCCATGCATTCATCATGGTCATATACGTGTAGTCAGTTTGTGATTACTAGGCTGGCTTGGCATTAAAGAGCTTGAGATGAGTATATATTAGTAATCCCTGGAGACCACAGAAGGTCATCCACAACCTTTCAGGGCAACTAGAGCATTTCGATTCAGGTCGAATTGATTCCAAATGGAATCACCCGACTGATTCGGCTGTATCACATTCAATGGAATTTGAACAAGTCCACTCACTACCGCTTGCCTTTATGGACAGCCAGTAGAAGGGGGAAATCCTGGTTGCTACCAACAACAAAATTTTACTGATTCTTCCTGATGTCTATGTTAGGTTGTAGAAGAAGTGAAAGCAGCAAGAACACTGAGGCTGGGTCAGGAACTTGAATCAAAGAAAAGATTTGATGGTTTTCTACTGTATCATATTGCCCTGAATGAAGGTAATTTTAATTTATGCTCACTGGCTCAGTTCATTAGCTAAGCCAGTGCCCTATTAGGTTTCCATATTAGCTGTGACAGAGAAGGGAGGCTGGATTAGCTACAGCACTGGGCCAGACAGCCTATAACTTCATTAAGTCACCAACACAGAAGAGGAAGCTCCGTGCCCCCACAGCTTGTGTCAGAACTTCACAACTTATGGCAGAAGATCAGGCGATCTTTGCCGTTTTTTTAAATTTAAGTATTTTAGTGAGTTTATTTATTTTACATTGGCAAAACAATAAGAGGCTTTTTATGACATTTGACAAGCCCTTTAATTGACCCTATAACAAGTCCTTATGACAAGCACCCTACAGTATAACATCAGTATTTACTGGGATCCATAAGGACTCATGCACACGACCATATGAATTTTGCGGTCTACAAATCGCATCCGGACATATGGATGCAGAGAGCACACGGATCATCCGTATGTCTATTCGACAAATGATAGAACACGTCTTATTCTCAGCTGCAAAATGCAAATTATGGGCTCATTGAAGTCAATAGGTCACAAAAGAAATACAGATGTAACACAGACGTCATCTGTATTTTGTGGATTCACTGTGAAAAACATACATTTGTGTGCGTTAGGCCTTGGAAAGTGGGTTTACCATGCCTATTACTGCAGCATGATGAAGAAAAGATACTAGTGTGATCAGAGTATTATAATTATTATATAATATACTATTTCTTTTAGCTTATTTACTAACTATATATCATACTTTTTAATTTTAGATATTTCTATGGACGTACAGATTAACCTACAATATATTACAGAAGAATTCTTCAACTTAACAAAATCAAAATAAGATTGTCTTCACTAATACAGCCTTTATTATTTTTTTGTAGTGTTTGACAGCTTTTTCTTCCAGACACAGAAGTGATGAATAGACTCCTGACTTTGGCTAAAAAAAACTGCACCAAAAACAGCATGTGTGAAGGCAGCGTGATACAAAAAAAGGGCCGTGTATGACAGACACAAACTTAGTTGTCTTTTATATATAGCTGAAACCTATAAAACACTAAAAACACTATAATAAATAATAAACTATAATATCAAATTGTAACAGGTAGCACAGTGGCTCGGTGGTTAGCACTGGTGCATTGCAGCACTTGGGTTCTTGGTTTGAATCTGACCAAGTATGTTCCCCCACGTGTTTTTGTGGGTTTCCTCCCACACTCCAAAGACATACTGATAGGGAACTTAGATTATGAGACCCATTGGGGGCAGAGTGAAGCTAATGTCTGTAAATCACTGCGGAATATGTCAGTGATATATAGTGGATGGTAAGCATATATTACATAGAGGAATCCAGGCTATTCCGCATCAGTCCAGCAAGAGACCATGTAGGACAGTGGAGTAAAGAGGAGGTACAGTAAGACGCAGATAAATGGAAAATCAAGGTTTACTGATTGCCTACACATAAAAATGGTGGCTGTAGGTACTGTAAAACAATATAATCGCCTGAGCAGATATGTGCGAGGGTAACAAGAGGCTTTCCATATTTAAAGAGGACCTTTCACCGATTATGACAATGTGAACTAACTATACAGACATGGAGAGTGGCGCCCGGGGATCTCACTGCACTTACTATTATCCCTGGGCTCCGCTCCGTTCTCCTGCTATGCCCTCCGGTATCTTCGGTCACGAAGTTATGGTAGGCGGAGTCTGCCCTTGTTTTGCTGTAGCGCTGGCCAATCGCAGCGCAGAGCTCACAGAGGTTATTTTATCCCAGGCTGTGAGCTCTGCAATGCGATTGGCCAGCGCTACAGCAGAACAAGGGCAGACTCCGCCTACCATAACTTTGTGACCGAAGATACCCGAGGGCATAGCAGGAGAACGGAGCGGCGCCCGGGGATAATAGTAAGTGCAGTGAGATCCCCGGGCGCCGCTCTCCATGTCTGTATACTTAGTTCACATTGTCATAATCGGTGAAAGGTCCTCTTTAAATATGGAAAGCCTCTTGTTACCCTCGCACATATCTGCTCAGGCGATTATATTGTTTTACAGTACCTACAGCCACCATTTTTATGTGTAGGCAATCAGTAAACCTTGATTTTCCATTTATCTGCGTCTTACTGTACCTCCTCTTTACTCCACTGTCCTACATGGTCTCTTGCTGGACTGATGCGGAATAGCCTGGATTCCTCTATGTAATATATGCTTACCATCCACTAGATGTCTGATACTTCTATTTCTACATACCCATTTAGGTATACAGATGTACCCAAGCTAAAATTGACTTTGATAACCCATGTCACAGTGTTATCTCAGTTATCTCGTGACAAAAGCCAATGAAATCCATTGAAAAAGTCAGTTAACATTTTTTTGCCATTCTTTACTTTAACGTGCTAACCATCTTGTTTAGCTCGGCTGCATCTATACAGTACCTTTTGCACAGCAAAGTACAGTATGTAGTGTATACCTCACATTAGATCCATTATTCAAGTTATATACCTTTGGATTTTATAGTATATTATACTCTAGTATATTGCATTGTCTCTATGTATATATTTATCACCTGTGATCTACACATATATCCTTGACCTGCAACATTTTTGGAAAGCCAGATTCCGTATAATGCTGCCGTGAGCCTGCCATTGGAAAGAGAATTATGATTCTTTGTGTGTTACCATTATGTTCCTCTGTACATAGTTCTATATCTAACTCGCAGCTGTTTAATAATTGTGTAGTGACCTATATTCTATGTTCTAGATACAAATTTGATGGGTCTCATAAGAATTTATGCTTTATGTTCTATCTATTATTTTGTACAGACGATCTGAGGAAGCTCGCCTGACCGAAATCGTTCATATTGTCACTTGTCTATGAGTTTATTTCAATTTAAAAAGATTGTAAAGTGCAGAAGTTTGAATTTCTACAAGAGGTATTGGTTGAGAAACTAAAAACCAGCACTTCTCATCTTGCTGGAGTGGCACTGTGGTTGGGGTCCTAGGTTCTAATCCCAAGGAGTTTGTATGTTCTCCTCGTGTTTGCGTGGGTTTCCTACCACTCTAAAGACATGCTGGATTAGATTGTTAGACCCATTGGGGACAGCTTGATGCTAATGTCTGTAAAGTTCTGTGGAATATAGCAGCGCTGTATAAGTGCATCAAATAAATAAATGCATGAAGGTTGCAGAAGCCAAAGGCTCAAAAACTGTGATAAAAGCTTATTTAAAAAGTTGTTTTTAGCCAAATACAAGCAATGGGGTGAAAAAAAATGACCTAAACATGTCAATAGTCTTGAAGTTGCAGATGGCTGAAGTTGGAACCATGATGTCTCTCAACACATGTACAATAGCAGTAACAATCTATCGCAAGGGCTCAGAAGCAACATAGAAAGTGGTTACTGGGTAAATGCTACCATCTTGCAAAGTTGGTAATATTGACTATAGAAATAAAAAAAATCACACAATGTCATTTAATATTATGTCATGGACCACTGTTAAAGAGTTAAAAGCAATCTATCTGAAGCGTTCTTTTAGAAAACAATGACGGTGAAGAACACACAAAAACATAATGTACTCCACAGAATATGATGTGCCTAGTGCAAAATAAATAAAGCTAAATAAATAGCATGTGTATTAAAGGTAGCCTGCGTGTGATGTGAGACAAATATTTCCATTAGGACCCGCTCCATTGTCTTCCTGTCCATGTGGTTTATTTTACTGAATCAATTCAGTGCATAAATATTAACATGGAGAGAAAACTGAGGACTGATTTAATCGTGTCAAAGAGACCGAAATGGAAACCCACATGCCTGAGATATCTAATAAAATGGGCATCTGCAGGAGAGACTAGATTGATGTATTCCATTTTTTTCTTCTATTTACCATCAGAATATCACCAATATAACAAAAATTAAATTATATGTAATGGAGTCACACGGGAATAATTAAAATAAAATCTACCGGTAGTTTCAATTTTTTTGCTCACAATTTGCACACCTGACTTAGACTATTTATATATATATATATATATATATATATATATAGTCTAAGTCAGGTGTGCGAATTGTGAGCAAAAAAAAATATTTCTCTGTATATATATACACACTTTACCATTTAATCCAGTTCAATGACATTCCTGACAGCTTTATCATCAATCAATTCAATGGACTAGCTTTTAAAAGATTTTCTGCTACTTGTTGGCGCTGAAGATTATGACCTACCCTGCTATTAGCTCGGGAAGACTGAAGTAATGATAAAGACATTGCAGTCACTTTACTAGTTCATCAATACTGTTATTATACTTATTATTAGTGTTATTACTTCCATTATTTTTTAATAAAAAAAAATTCTATTAAAAAAAGTTTTTCAAACGATTTTCATGTGGAATTTTGCATTTATTCCATTTTTTTTATTCACTTTAAATGGGTTATTGGAATGAAGAGACCTTGTATTTTATTACAGTAGATCTCTCTTGTGTCCTCACCAAAGGCTTTAAATGCAAAATATCCACAACCTATAAAATGCACAGTGCTGAGCTAATGACAGACAAAAAATATCCCCTTTTTTAAAATCCAGCGTCTGTCTACAGTAGAGACAATCCAGTTTGGCAAGTAGCCCCGTGTATGGTGTTCCACTAAAGCTGCCTGAATGTCTTCATCTGCCAATGATCAGTTCTGGCAAACTCTAACCATCAGTTTTCTCATAAAGAGCAAAGGATTATCCAAAATACATACACATGTCTGTCCAACAAAAACATGTTGGAGCGATAATTCAATGTGGCTTATTGAAGGTCAAGGCACCTAATAGACTGCATTGTCAATACATTGTGGAAAAAAGAGATGAATAGCATGGAAGATGCTAAGCCTTTAAGTACTAAACTCTTGAGGGTAGCTCTGCCAAACTGCAACTCTTGTAATGTGCAGAATTGGGGGAGTTGTAGTTCAGCAACATGATATGTTATTTACTTTATTTACTCTAGCTGCACCTTACGGACATTATCATCACTTGCTGTTCCCCTTGGAGCTCACAATCTAAATTCCCTACCAGTATGTGCTTTGAGTGCAAAAGGAAACCAGAGAACCTGGAGGAAACCCAAGCAAACACGAGGAGAACATACAAACTTCATGCAGATGTTGTCTTTAGTCAGATCTGAACCTAGGACCCCCGCACTGCCAGGCACCAGTGCTAACCACTGAGCCACCCGGCTGCCATTAACCATACAAGTACACCACATGCAGTTCATTACACAGAAAGTAGCCACTGTGCCCTCAATCACAGTACAGGAGGAGATTGTCTTGAGTATATATACATTGTGCGGATTCCAGCACTCAGCACTAGTCTGTATGTTTCTAAGTAAGTAGATACTGCCTCAAGTGTAAGAGTATATATATATACTTATACACTTGAGGCAGTATCTACTTAGAAGCATCGTAGCAATGGAATAGATTATGTCATTGGCTACTATATATATATATATATATATATATATATATATATATAGTGTAAATGGTAGTCAATGACATAATCTATTCCATTGCTACAATGTAATATATTTTTGTTATATATATATATATATATATATATATATATAGTGTAAATGGTAGCTAATAACATAATTGATTCCATTGCTGTATATATATATATATATATATATATATATATATATACATACAATTAAAGTGTAAATGGTAGCAGATGACATAATCTATTCCATTGCTACAATGTAATATATTTTTGTAAATAATGATATATACATTTCTTTGGAATATTACCCCAGGCTCTGCTATTTCACACTCCCTACTCTCACTGCCAACACCTATCTCAGTGTCTGTACAGCATCATGGATTATTAGGTAACTACTGTAAATCATTTACAGTGGGGTTTCCTATGTGGTGTCTGGATCATTTGCAAACATACACATTTCAGTCTTCTGTAGAAAGGTAACACCAAGCTGATCTAAACTTTGCATGGTGTGAACTGTGCTTTGGATGACCTCAATATGATTCCCATCCCATATGCACAGTAATACGAAGATCTCACCGTCTTTCAATGACAGTGAAGTTGCCCAGATCCCATTTTCTTCAGCAAAACTGTCAAATAATTCCATGCACTGTATTTCTACCTTTCAGCCAAGCACAGCTCATCTCAGTAATTGTACAGTGCATGCAGAACATGATGTAAAGGAAACAGGGAGAAGACATTGTTACCTTTCTGACCCCACCAAAGCCATATTCCTTGGCAAGTTGTTTAGCTTCTTGTTCTCCTCCTTCATGAAAGTCCACCAAAAAATGTCCAGTGAGAACAGGTCTGTTATCAGTAGAGGCAGAGATACTGACACACAGCAAAGCCATGCCAGTGATCAGACACTCTATCACAAAGGCTTCCCTCATCTTCCTGACTTACTGTAGAAATGATATGGAAAGCTTGCAAGTCTGCAAAGAGGGGAAGGAATGCTGAAGCTGTGAAATTAAAGGGACAGCCTGGATGCCTTATCCTACTGCATCTCTCCTTGCAGCATGCTCACTCTGCTCCTGGGGATGCTCTGTGTGTGTGTATGTGAGTCTACTTCTGATGTCAAATCTGCATCTCAGCTCCTCCTCATCTATAATTCATTAGAGGCTCAAAGCCAGTACCAAAGTAGGTCACGTGTAGAGGACTCCCAACCAATGGCTTGCTGCTGGATGAGAGAAAGAGCCAAGATAAGCATTTCACTCCCCCTTTGTCAAGGGCTGCTCATTAGTGCCTAGCCACTGGCTTCCTGATTCAGCACCCTGGAGAATTCCTCCATGTCTTCAGCTGCTCCACAACTGTCAAAAAAAGGAGATGCTCAGTCAGGGAAAACCCACAAGGGATGAGAACTGTTATTAACTCAATGTCATTCTCTACACCTACATATGGGGGAATCCTAAATTGTTATAGAGGGAGCAATGAACACCGCCCTACAGAGAAGCCAGGGCCACCTCTAATGTAGAGTCGAAACATCATCAATGAGAATTATATAAGCTCAGATATGGATGGCAATGCAAATCTGGGACATATGTTCTTCTATAGGATGTTCTTACAGAGCTTAGATGGATAGACAGATGGATAGAAAGCTATATACATAGAGATGAGACTAGATAGGTAGATAGATAATAGGTAGATTAGACAGAAACAGCTATGGGATAGTTAGACAGTTAAATAGATATTTAGATCGATAGATGGTAGATGGTGGATACACCAGATTCACATGTGATACATAGATAGAAGCTATATGTAGATAGATAGATAGATAAAAGCTATATATAGATAGATAGATAGATAGATAGATAGATAGATAAATAAAAGCTATATGTAGATAGATAGATAGATCGATAGATCGATAGAAGCTATATGTATATAGATAGATAGAAACTATAGATAGATAGATAGATAGATAGATGCTATATGTATATAGATAGATAGATAGATAGATAGATAGATAGAAGCTATATGTATATAGATAGAAATTAGATAATAGATAGATATGGACTAGATGCATAGAACTGGTTAGAATAGAGAGACATGATACACCACATACTATACAGTATATACATATATATTATAATATATATATATACACACAGAGATTCATTGATTTACTGCACACCTCTGACTTAAATCCAATCACAGTACAGTAGCGACAAGACTGTGTCATTCCAGAAACTCCCGTGGGAAATAAGATGGACCTAGTGATCAGCTAGATGGAAAAAAAAAATCAATTAAATGTTAGCTGAAAACTCCATTGTGATGGTTTTGTGCAGTGGCTGGGGCTGGTTCTGCTATTAACCTTGCAGTGATAATATCAGTTTTGATGCTGCAGATCTCAGCACACCCATCATTTCTCTCTGTGTACTACCGCTAATGGCTATATAAAGGTGACGCACGGAATCATGAAAGGAGAAAAGAGAAGCTGGCAAGGAAGCGCGTTCCTGGGTACATCCTTTTGTATTCCAGCAAGGAGGGTGTTAATGGGAGGACGGCATGAGAAGATGCATTCCACAAAACAGCCTTGCTGTATGAGATTCCCTGTTAACTCTTTACCATCAGAACATGACAGCGCCATAGAAGTGAAGGCGGTTCTGCACATTATGTATTCCTCACTTGTCTGGGGGGAATAATTCATGGCTGACTTCCACTAAATAAAATATCACGTGAGGCCTCCTGCTGCAATGTGCAGTCATTTCCCACATTTCTTCTAATATTAATAGTGCTCAGATCAGAAGGTGTTGCACAACAGGAGAATTATTATGGAGGTGGAGGTTACTTTGACCCTTATCGCATTTTGAATCAGAACAACTGGGCTATTTTTCCTGGTTTCTAAATATAACATTTCATAAATGTGGATGCCACGTCGTATGAGCCATATTCTGAGGACCAATAAATTGTCGGGAAGGGACTCTTTCTTCCCGACAATCATAAAGCTCATCCCCAGGTCTAATACAGGCCTAATACTGTCAAAATTTATGTTTTGTGACTTTTTAAACATAATTTTGACAAAATATTGTCATAAGTGGAGTTTGTACTCTGTCCTTGACACTTTCTGAAAAGGATGTACAATGCGCTGCCCCCCAGGGAACTATCGCAACCCAGGTTAAGTGGAATGCTGAGTGGTGTGGTGCAGCCTATATGTGTTGCGGTACTTCCACATAGATACAGCAGGCTTTAGCATAAACTGGCAGGCAAACTCTGCTTTCTCTCTTTCTCTGCTGGACTAAACTCTGCTTGGATCTGGTTACTGGAATTTGGTCGGTTCTGGTATCCTTGGATTGGGGTGCCTTCGAACTGTTATCGCCCTCCTGACACTCAGTAAATAAACTAGCATGGAGTCAGGGGGCTCTTTAAGCTTCTTCACTTTAGAGAGACTCCTGCCACAGCCAGAGAAGATTTTGCCCTTGCTGCTACTTCTTTCAGGTCTTCTCAGCTCCAATATGGAGTCTAAACTGGAACCAACCAGAACTGCCACCTCTCCTTGTAATAGGAAGCAGGACTCTCCCATTTCTGCCCAAAGGGAGTAGAATGGAATGTTGTGTTCCATTCTAAGAATAGCTCTGCCATACACTCTGCCACCTGCTGGTGAACCAGGCACATTACATGAACATAAAGGTTTCATAACAATATTATCAATGCACAATGGTGAAGGACCTGGAAATAAATACAAAAATGACATTCATGTCAGACCATTAGAGATAGTAGCAGGGTGAAGGAATGGTAATACCACTCTGGGGTATTACAGATGCATGGTGAGGGAGGAAAAGGGTTGTGACCGTCAGGTCGGAGACATTTATCTTCATTTAGACCAGGTTTCTGAGGAAAATCAAGACAGAAATCTACAGCAGTTTAGAGCTACTGATTTAAGTTGCCTATGATCCTATCAGGGTCGTCTTTAACGCGGGGCAAAACGGGCAGCTGCCCCAGTTGCTCCTAGGGGTCCCAATGCAGCTGCCTCTTGAGCCCCGCTGGCCACTGGAGTACCTTTCATGGGTCCATACTTTATTAACTAAGTAGCAGGACATGTAGGATAGAACGTCACAGCCAGGGAGAAGGAACGCCCAGGGAGAAAAGCTGATGTCTCCTCCCTGTGGTTCCGATGCTGTTACTTAGCATACAGCGCGGGAGAATGTAATGGGGGCCACAGCGGAGCCCAGAAATAATAGTAAGTGCAGGGACATCCCCCATGTATGCCCTACATGTCCTACTACTTAGTTAATAAAGTATGGACCTATGAATGCGGCAGCGACACTTGTGTTCTCCCTCTTGCCCAGGGTCCAATCAATATTAAAGACGGCCCTGGATCCTACCAGTTTTCATTTTGATGTGTTGGAGTAATTCTCTGTGCACATTGTAGATCATAGTTATATAATAAGTACTGGTCATTGGATCATGTGTGATCTGCATGTAGGGAAATCTCAGTGATATCCCACCTGTCCTCAGTGACCCGGCGAACTGCATACCTTCATTATGATATCATAGGAACCTGTCATGCTGAACATGGTGTCTGAGTTGTAGGCAGCAGCTTATAGAGCAGGAGGAGCTGAGCAGATTGATTTATAGTTTTATGGGAAAAGATTCAGTAAAGCTTGTATTTTATTGATTTAAATTCCTGCTGTTCGTGAGCTTTGAAGTCCAGGAGTCGGTCCTATCAGTGATTGACAGGCTTCCTTATATGGCTGTGTATACAGAAAGAGCTGTCAATCACTGATAGGACCGCCTCCTGGACTTCAAAGCTCAGGAACAGCAGTAATACGAATGAATAAAATGCCGTCTTTACTGAATCTTTTTCTATAAAACTATATGTCAATCTTCTCAGCTCCTCCTGCTCTATAACCTGCTACCTACAAATCGGACACCATGCTCAGCATGACAGGTTCTATTGCTATTTAGGGCTCATGCACACAAACTTATTTTCTTTCTGTGTCCGTTTTTTTTGCGGACTGTATGCGGTACCATTCATTTCAATGGGTGCGCAAAAAAAACGAAAGTTACTCCGTGTGCATTCTGTATGTCCGTATTTCTGTTCCCAAAAAGTAGAACATGTCCTATTATTGTCCGCATTATGTACAAGGATAGGACTGTTCTATTAGGGGCCAACTGTTCCGTTCTGCAAAATACAGAATGCATATTTTTTGTCGATCCGTTTTTTGTGGACAGTAAAATATATATACGGTCGCGTGCATGAGCCCTTGGGCTGCTGATGCTACCAGCCTCACAGGAGTGTGGAGTAACTGGTTCCCTACCCCTACAACTATTTTCAGTGTATTATAGATGAACGAAGTTTTCAAAAATTTGATTTGATCTGAATTAATTTGCGACGAAGCTTGTTAAAAATCAGCTATTTCCTGGCTGCAGGGGGTGTGTATCTCAGTGTACAACACTGCATTGTAGAAACATGCTTAGTTAGTCCGCTGTGGTACTGAAATGGTTACTTTGCGTCTGTATGACCGGCAGTTTACAGGCGTCACTCTTAGAATCACTTCACACTTCACTTATTTGGTCAGTTACGGATCCAAAACTGACCAAATAACTTGTGTGAACTCATCCTTACAGGTCAATGTTAGCGCCAGGTATAAAGAACCGTGCAGAGGCCCAAGATCCTACTATAGCGTGAAAGAGCGCGCTTCTTTTACACCGTCATCAGCTGATTCTACAGAACCTGTTCTGTTACACGCTGAAACAAGTAGAGCCCCCCTGACAGAGTGGAGAGGGGGTCAGCAGTAAGTTTGTTTTGACACTGTTTATTTTCCCTTCTTTTGATCAGCCATAAGAACAATCGCAAAAAAAACGACGTGAACACCCCAAAATAATTAGTATCAGACCGCAGTTTCACCCAAATTACACAATTAAGGAGTAATTGAATTATATATAAAATAACGTAAACCCCCCCAAAATCAGTAGTATCAGACCGCAATTTCACCCTAATAACAGAATCACGGATTAATGGAATTACTTATGTATAACAGATTGTGAACAACCTAAAAGCAGTAGTATTGGAGCCCTTTGTATCCCCAATTAGTGCAGCAAGGTGTAATAGAATCGCTCCTATTACCCAGGCTTTACACTCTCCTATTGGTCCCTGCTCTCTCCCTACAGTGTGGATAATGCCTTCCTATCCTTTCCCTACACTGTGAATAATCTTTCCCTGAACAGCTCAGCTTTTTTGTGAATAAATTCTTTCCTATCACTGTCCCTAGTGCCTGTCACGTCTCTCCCTGCACTAAGTGCACTGTAAAATGGCTGAGACTGGGCATGAGAAGGCTTTTTATAGGGCTGTGACCTCACGGGGGCTGGCTATCTGCTGATTGGCTATCTGCATGGCATTATGGGTGTTCCCTCGTTCCCGGGCTTCATACTTTCAGTTTGTAACATGAGCAGCAGCCATTTTAGAAAAAAAATGATTCGTTACCACGAATCGCCAGGAAATTCGGATTCGTGACAAAATGAATTTTTCCTGAAATTTGGATCTAATTTCACTTTCTCAACTTTGATTCGCTCAACACTACTGTGTATTTAAGGCAGGAGCAGCTCAGTTGATTGGTGTAGAAATTAGTGATGTCCCAATGAAGGTATGCAGTTCCCGGGTCACTGATGATAGGATCATAGTCATATTATAAATCTGACCCTAGTCTGCATGTCAGACATAGGGAAATCAGATTATGACAGGGACTGATGTGTATGACCTGACCTAACCTATTCACGGCACAGCCGAATGTGATTACGCTATATGAGCAAGAAGTAATAAATAAAATCTCTGTCCGAGAGGCAACAATTCCAAAGTCGTGAGCAACATTTTGATTCTCTTTGGCATCCTCAAGGAAATACAAGGTAATAAAAAAAATATATATACTTCTCTTCCTTTATTTCAATAGTGTTGGGAAATAACATAATTGGCAGTGGTCAGTCACCAGAGACCCAACCCAGTCAGTGATTGGCTAACCAGGGAGAGACCAGACGGTAGGTGCCAGAATGGGAGCAGTTAGGAACTAGACAGGTATCACTTGTTTTATTATTTTACACTGATCTTAACTAGTTTCCGAAACAAAAGTCAGCAGCCAGACAATCCTTTTAACTTCTGTATTGTTCGCAGACTTTGCTGAAGTTACATATATATATATATATATTTTTTTTTTTTTAGGTTAGTGATAAATGAGGTTGATTCATACAAATCGATTTGTCCCATCAGCAAGAGTTCTTCACCTGCGAGGGGCTGTCTCCACAAGTGAAGCAGCTCCCTCTGGCACTTGTCTGACAGGGCCAGACATCTCGCCTGGCCTCACAATCTCACGCCTACTCTGCTGCTCCAAGGAGCATTGCAAGCACAGAGGCTCTGCTTCCACTTCTAGAGTAGCGACTGTTTATGCGCCGCCATTCAGAAGCAGAGCCTCTGCGTTTGCTCCACTACTCACAGCAGCAGCACAGGAGTATGATTGTCAGACGGGGCAAGATGTCTGGCCCTGTCAATCAACTGACAGAGGGAGCTTCTTTACCTGCGTGGACAGCCCCTCCCAGGCGAGGAACTCTCGAGTGATACCAGCAATGCACTCATGGCTTCCTAGGTCACAGCTCCTGTGTACTAATGAGCGCCTCCACAATAGTGTCACATTCACCCTATCCCAACATTGGTGACTGCAAGAAATTAATCTAACGTACTCACTCAATTTTGCACAAGCTTTCCACTTCAGGCTACACATTGGCGGTGTAATCTAAGAGCAATCAGCAGCGCATGCGCAGGTGGGATCCTGGCATCAGGGACAGTGTACTTTAGATCTGATATGCCCATGCACCAGCGAATACACTGAGATTACAGGGTGAGAATGAGGATTCCTATCCCTGTTACTCAAGGGGAGAGTGGCTAAGGTGGAAAGGCAGTGGTGAAGTGGTGCTCAAAGGGACTAGGCCTGCCCCGCAGTGCTCTGAACAGCTATATAGCATATTAAATAACGTTCCTCTAGAAGGGTCCACAGATTTGAAGTTCAAATTTTTAACTACTAAGAGATCATTTAAATCAGTATGATCAACCTTAACATGCAGTATCCCTGGTTTAATAGATGCTCCTTAAATAGCCAGGATCTGAGTTTTCTTCAGTCTTATCCATTGCCTTGAGGTACGAGCTGTCAGTCACACTTCCCTGGGCACAATCACAAATTGATGTCACTTAGTGCCCATTACTAGGATCCAGCATTGCACATGTATGGCAGGTGTTGCCAAAGTGTACACTAATTTTAGACCTTGCTTTGTGAGAAGTGTTGGAATTGGTGCCCAGGACAGTGCCCCATCTGCATCTGTTTTATAGATGGGCAGTACTTTTTTTTCATTGTCCCCAATCACGCCTTACCCCTCTAATTACTATTTTAGCGCACATGCCCTGAAAAGGTTTTGTTCAAATCTCTGTAATTCAATTTGCAACTATACACAAAGCCTAGTTACCTTGCAAACATGGCTATGAATCCATGGCATTTTAGGACATAAAATGTGTGGGTTTTCAAAATGAAAATAATATGCATTTTGTCGAAGGGAAGATGATGACAAAACAAATTATTATTATTATTTTTTGCTTTTATTATAAGCTGCACAATAAGGCAGCAAATAAAACCTTGATCTGTTAGGACTCAGCTCACATTCAAAAAGATCCAGATGTAGCAACAATCTGCAAGAAGATGGATGAATGGTATTATCATTGGTCAGAACAGTGCAGCGTCCACTACATGTGTGTGGGCACTGCTTAAAAGCACTTTTTACCCTAAAAATTGTATTATGCTGCATTATGTAACTTTGTACTAATTTATCTTTAAAATCCCTGTTACCAGGCAGATTAGGTGTAATTCATACATCCCACCACTAGATGGGGATAACACTTAGGTCCTATAAATACTTAGGTCAGGCCTAGTGAGACAGATTAGAGAGTGGAGATTAGATTAGATCAGTGGGAGAGATTATGCAGAGTGAAGACTTCACACCACAGATTAGTGAGTGGAGCCTACTTCGCTATGTGGTAGTACCAAGGTGTGAGGCGCAGAAGAGCGTTTTCCTTCAGTGGCCGGACTATACACTTGCATCCCTGACCAGTAGGAGAGAGTTTGCCTCCCTGCAATAGAAACAAGCATCAGAAAGATTCATCGGTGATAATAGCCATTATTGAGGGCCACAGACACCTTTGCGCATGGTGGAGGACTTATAGCTTCTGGCAGCCACACCATAATTCTGGGAAACAGATTAGCTACCTGTCCCAATATTCAGCTTGGAGGGAAAGGACAAGGTATAGGACTGAGCACATCAACAGGAATAAGGTACTCCATGACCACAGCCCGAATCAAGGTCTAAGAAAGTCTAGAAACAGTGGATTTGCAGATTAACTCTAATACCAACAAGACACTGTATTTTGTACTTCTGAAGCCAAAGTCAACAACAGTAAAAGTTGTGAGTAGCACCTTACCACTGTCTACCTCATTATTACTACTATTGGTTGTACCACCATTAACGGTACTGGCGTCACGACAAATACCATCAAGGGACTCAGCCGCAACAAGCACCCCTAACATCAAGGGCACCTCAACCACCATCTTGGCTGATGCTTCCCTACCACAGAGCGTGCCCCGGAGGATTTCGTGCTGTCCACCTCAACACTGTGCTGCCAGCCCAGGGAGGCTTTCTGCTAACCGTGAGTAAACTGATGATCTGTGTTTTATAACTTGACCCCTCATTGGTCCACCGTGCACCTCACGTGTTGCCCCTGCGCTACTGGCTGGCTGCAACAGCAATAAGTGAGGCCGGAGTTTGTAGATAATGAAGGGAGGTGCATTATGTGATAACAGGTGTGTTCAAAATAATAGCAGTGTGTTTAAAAAAGTGAATAAAGCTCAAAATTCTTCTAATAGCTTTTATTTCCATACACACAAATGCATTGGGACTACATTCCACAGTTCTTCTCTATTTCTTGGTTGTCTTGCCTCAGAAACTGCATTTTTTATGTCACCCACAAGTTTTCTTTTGGATTAAGATCCGGGGATTTTTTTTTTTCTTTTTTCTTTTTCTTTTTTCTCTTTTTTTTCCCCTGCAAGGATGGGAGGGGGGGGGATAGGCGGGGTGGGTTGGGGATGACTTCAGAATTTATGATATTATAAATGTCATGCGGATATGTATTTTTGTATTATAAATAAAATAGGGAGATTAAAAAAAAAAAAAAAAAAAAAAAAAAAAAGATCCGGGGATTGGGCTGGCCACTCCATGACGTCAATCTTGTTGGTCTGGAACCAAGATGTTGCACATTTACTGGTGTGTTTGGGGTCATTGTCTTGTTGGAACACCCATTTCAAGGGCATTTCCTCTTCAGCATAAGGCACCATGACCTCTTCAAGTATTCTGATGTATTCAAACTGATCCATGATCCCTGTTATGCGATAAATAGGCCCAACTTGAATTCAGTGTTTGGGGGTCATCTGACAAACTGTCTCCGGCCACTAGACCCAAAAAGAACAATCTTACTTTCATCAGTCCATAAAATGTCTCTTTAGCCCAGTCAATGTGCTCTTTGGCAAATTGTAACCTCTTCAGCACATGTCTTTTTTTCAACAGTGGGACTTTGCGGGGGCTTCTTGCAGATAGCTTGGCTTCACATAGACGTCTTCTAATTGTAACAGTACTCACAGGTAACTTTAGACCTTCTTTGATGTTCCTGGAGCTGATTGTTGGCTGAGTGCTTGCCATTTAGGCTATTCTTCTATCTATTTGAATGGTAGTTTTTCGCTTTCTTCCACGTCTTTCAGGTTTTGGTTGTCATTTTAAAGCATTTGCGATCATTTTAGCTGAGCAGCCTATCATTTTCTGCACTTCTTTATATGTTTTCCCCTCTTCAATCAACTTTTTAATCAAGGTACGCTGGTTTTCTGAACAATGTCTGGAACAACCCATTTTCCCCAGAATGTCAGAGAGAAATGCACTGTAATCAGCATGTACTGCTGCCTTCCTTCCTTAAATAAGGGCAATAACTGCCACCTGTTTTTCAAAGAATGAATGACCTCACTCATTGAACTCCACACTGCTATTATTTTGAACATGCCCCTTTCAATAAGCGATTGAATTACAGTCATGACTGTATGTCATGACTGTTGGGTCTGTTGGCTTTCTATTACTCTACTACCCCTGCTAGTAAATTATTTGCCATGTAGAAATATCATTTCTACCAAAAACAGTGATTGATCAGGTTAGTGATGTCTGACTGCTATTATTTTGAACACAACTGTAGATGTATAGCCTTAACTAGTGTTGAGAGAATTGAAATATCCAAAGTGGATTTCGATCCAAATTTCAGGAAACATTTTATTGTCCGTAAAGCTGAATTTCCTCGGTAACTAATCTATTTTTCCTGAAATGGCGGTAAAAAAAAAAAACGGACCTAATCCTTTAGTGCGTGAAGAGGCCTTTGCAGCCATCTTGATTGCAGAAACCGAGCAGGGTGACGTGTGTGCGTTATCGCGCCTGGCCAGCATGATGATATCATCATGTTTCCGTGCAAGATTTCATGCGTTGTCTTCAATCAAGATGGCCATGACAATCTCTCTGCAATCAAATGGATAAGGTGAGTATGTTTTTTTTTAACCGCGACCGTTGTTTGGGTCCGCATCCGAGCCGCCGTTTTGGCGGCTCGGATGCGGACCCATTTACTTCAATGGGGCCGCAAAAGATGCGGACAGCACTCCGTGTGCTGTCTGCATCTGTTGCGCCATTCCGTGGCCCCGCAAAAAAAAATATAGCATGTCCTATTCTTGTCCGCTTTGCAGACAAGAATAGGCATGTCTACAATGGGCCGCCCATTCCGTTCCGCAAATTGTGGAAGGCACATGGGCGGCTTCCGTTTTTTGCGGATACGCGGTTTGCCTTAATCTCAGGTGCCACGAGCAGTGATGAATGCGGCATCTGAGGGGTTCAATGACAGGGGCGGTGCAATGACCATTTTCCTTAATTTTTGCCCGCTACATACAAAGGGATGCGCTTTGAATGTGGATCAAATAGAATTTTTCATAACTTCGCTCATCTCTAGCCTTGACCCTGATGATATAGAACAAGAAAATAGAGTGGGCCATCTTTATCATCATCATCATCATCATCAGTGCTGGGTAAAATAAATAAACAGTCAATGTGCAGTGACCAGGTCGCCTGGGCGTGTATGTAAGTGGTTGGATGGGGGTAGTTGCAGTACTGGCGTGCACTGAAGGGAAATGCGCACTTTTCTTCCCTTTGGGTCTCCTGCTTTATGATGGCTGAGGTGTCCTTTGTGGTGATGGTTTCTGTGGTCCAGGGCAGGGTCCAGATTGTTGTGAATATAATACTTTACAGTGTAGCAGTAGTACAGGAAGCAATGATAAGGCAGTTGCGCAGCAGAACAGTTCTTTACTGAAGAATTCAAATGCAAACAGATCAAGACAGTTCTTAGCATGCAATGGACTGGCAGTCGGTACAGAAAATGCACTTTCCACAGCTGTGATAGGTCTCACGGCTGCATAAGTAGTGATAGGCCAAAGTGTCTCTTCTTTACTCTGCACTTCGCTAGTTGACTCTGACATAAGCCGAGAGGGGTGTAGTATATTTTAAACAATACAATGCAATCAGAAGGCAGTTCTCCTTCTTGGCAGGCAAACTTATCTGCTCCTTTTTTTTAACAGATCCACCGTCCTCAGTAGGATGTGGGCAAAGTAGTCATACAGATGGTCAATCTGTAGCAAAAGTGTCCAGGGCTGGAAGCCTTTATGCCACTGGATGCAAGGGCTATAGAGTCTATATGTATTCAGCAATAGAGTTTACCTATACATTTCTCTATTCTTTCTTTTCCTTTACCTGTACCTCACATGGATCCAGAAATATCACCATTTATTGATCTGCTAGATTTATATCAAGCTGGCAGCTCAAGAGGAGTGTCTTTTCTGCTGCAACTAAGGGGGCATGTCCATGTTCTCCCTATCACAGCTCAGGAGGCAGTTGAAGAATGAAACTGAGCATGTGCAGCCATCTCAGTGAGCACGACAAAGAAATAATAAGAAAAAAAACAGTAGGTGTTGCTACACAGATACCTTTTATTGAATAACCCAGTGGCTATACAAATTGTTTTATTACATGCAATTACAAAAGTACTCAGATTCAGGTGCTGGTTTAAAAACTGCAGAATTTTTTTCATGGGACAACCCCTTTAACTCTACCTAGGCTAGACCACCCTAAAATATTCTAAACAATCTCCAGTATGGGAAGAGGGAACAGCTCCACCTGGTGTCTGGTGGTGGATACTACAGCGTAGTAAATACCATTAGTGTTGAGCGGCATGTCCCATATTCGAATTCGCAAAATTTCGCGAATATTCGAAAGAATATTCGTAAAATATTCGCGAATATTCGTAAAATATTCGCGAATATTCGAATTCGTTATTATTTCGCATATGCGATAATTCGAATTTTCGCATCACATAATACATATTATGAGATGCAAAATTCGCATGAGCGCTAATGAAATCGCCTTACGAAGATTCGCAACTCAATTCAATCACTAATGTAAGAATGCAAAGCCCTTTGCCTCTGTTCTGGGACAAGTGCTGATATTCGCCTGTGCGCTAATAAAATCGCCTAACAAAGATTCGCGCCTCAATCACTTTCTAGGCAATGTGAGTAAGATCTGAGCTTTTGGACTTTTGTGAATCAATCGAGATACAGTGGGGGGTGATGACAGTAGTTGACAGAGTACAGATCAATGTCATCTGTAAGGTGGAAACTAAAATAAAAAATACGAATATTCGTAAATCGAATTTTACGAAGTTCGAAGTATTCGCGAATATGGTGCTATACTATATGAATGCACAGGCCTTTGCCTCTCTGTTCTGGGGACAAGTGTAGATATTCGCATTTGCGTTAATAAAATCGCCTCACGAAGATTCGCAGCTCAATTCAATCACTAATGTAAGAATGCAAAGCCCTTTGCCTCTGTTCTGGGACAAGTGTAGATATTCGCATGTGCGCTAATAAAATCGCCTTACGAATATTCGCGCCTCAATCACTTTCTAGGCAATGTGAGTAAGATCTGAGCTTTTGGACTTTTGGGAATCAATCGAGAAACAGTGGGGGGTGATGACAGTAGTTGACAGAGTACAGATCAATGTCATCTGTAAGGTGGAAAGTAAAATAAAAAATACGAATATTCGTGAATCGAATTTTACGAAGTTCTACGTATTCGCGAATATGGTGCTATACTATATGAATGCACAGGCCTTTGCCTCTCTGTTCTGGGGACAAGTGTAGATTTTCGCATTTGCGTTAATAAAATCGCCTCACGAAGATTCGCAGCTCAATTCAATCACTAATGTAATGCAAAGCCCTGTGCCTCTGTTCTGGGACAAGTGTAGATATTCGCATGTGCGCTAATAAAATCGCCTTACGAATATTCGCGCCTCAATCACTTTCTAGGCAATGTGAGTAAGATCTGAGCTTTTGGACTTTTGGGAATCAATCGAGAAACAGTGGGGGGTGATGACAGTAGTTGACAGAGTACAGATCAATGTCATCTGTAAGGTGGAAAGTAAAATAAAAAATACGAATATTCGTAAATCGAATTTTACGAAGTTCTACGTATTCGCGAATATGGTGCTATACTATATGAATGCACAGGCCTTTGCCTCTCTGTTCTGGGGACAAGTGTAGATTTTCGCATTTGCGTTAATAAAATCGCCTCACGAAGATTCGCAGCTCAATTCAATCACTAATGTAATGCAAAGCCCTGTGCCTCTGTTCTGGGACAAGTGTAGATATTCGCATGTGCGCTAATAAAATCGCCTTACGAAGATTCGCGCCTCAATCACTTTCTAGGCAATGTGAGTAAGATCTGAGCTGTTGGACCTTTGGGAAACAATCAATTATATGTGTACTGTAATTTTGTGAAAAAACAAAAAACAAAAAAAAAAACGAATATTCGTTTTTACGAATATATAGCACTATATTCGAAATATTCGCGAAATCGCGAAGTTGCGATATTCGCGAAAAAAATTTGCTTTTCGAATATTCGCGCTCAACACTAAATACCATGCACACACTACATACAATAAATACATATTTTGCACAGAAATACATTCTTTTGCACTTTGCTTCATACTGTGACTCTGGAGTAGGACGCTGCAAATATAAAAAGGAAAGGAGTCTACAATGATTTCACACCTAGAATTGAAAGCTTTTTGAAGGACTGGAGAGGGGAGAAAAAAAAAAGGCTTTGATGATAAATTATTTAAATGCAGATGTGCAGCCGTGAAGTATCATTTTCTGTGAGGATGATGAGAATGTTTCTTCATGATTTCATATACATTTTATTTTTCATTTTTATTGGCACGCCCAAGAAAAAAAAGGAAGTATATTTAATAGTATTTATTCGGCTGAAGGCTTGCTGACTGATTTTGGTCTGGTTCGCACAGCTAGCTCCTGCCTTAGGCCTCATGCACACGACCGTTGTGTGCATCCGTGGCCGTTGTGCCGTTTTCCGTTTTTTTTCACGGACCCATTGACTTTCAATGGGTCCGTGGAAAAATCGGAAAATGCACCGTTTGGCAGCCGCATCCGTGAGCCGTGTTTCCTGGCCGTGAAAAAAATATGACCTGTCCTATTTTTTTCACGGCCAACGGTTCACGGGCCCATTCAAGTCAATGGGTCCGTGAAAGAACACGGATGCACACAAGATTGGCATCCGTGTCCGTGATCCGTGGCCGTAGGTTTTAGTTTCATACAGACGGATCCGAAGATCCGTCTGCATAAAAGCTTTTTCTGATCTAAGTTTTCACTTCGTGAAAACTCATTTCCGACAGTATATTCTAACACAGAAGCGTTCCCATGGTGATGGGGACGCTTCTAGTTAGAATACACTGCAAACTTTGTACAAGACTCCCCCCTGCTGCCTGGCAGCACCCGATCTCTTACAGGGGGATATGATAGTACAATTAACCCCATCATATCCCCCTGTAAGAGATCAGGGCTGCCAGGCAGCAGGGGGCAGACCCCCCCCCCCTCCCCAGTTTGAATATCATTGTGCGGCCCCCCCCCCTCCCCTGTTGTTAACTCGTTGGTGGCCAGTGTGCGCACCCCCCTCCCTCCCTCCCTCTATTGTTTTAATACATTGGGGCCAGTGTGCGCGCCCCCCCCCCCAACCCCCCCTCCCTCCCTCTATTGTTTTAATACATTGGGGCCAGTGTGCGCGCGCCCCCCCAACCCCCCCTCCCTCCCTCTATTGTTTTAATACATTGGGGCCAGTGTGCGCGCGCCCCCCCAACCCCCCCTCCCTCCCTCTATTGTTTTAATACATTGGGGCCAGTGTGCGCGCGCCCCCCCAACCCCCCCTCCCTCCCTCTATTGTTTTAATACATTGGGGCCAGTGTGCGCACCCCCCCAACCCCCCCCCCCTCCCTCCCTCTATTGTAATCATCATCGGTGGCAGCGGAGTAGAAGATTTTCATACTTACCTGCTTCTTGCTGCTGCGATGTCTGCGTCCGGCCGGGAGCTCCTCCTACTGGTAAGTGACAGGTCTGTGCGGCGCATTGCTGTCACTTACCAGTAGGAGGAGCTCCCGGCCGGACGCAGACATCGCAGCAGCAAGAAGCAGGTAAGTATGAAAATCTTCTACTCCGCTGCCACCGATGATGATTACAATAGAGGGAGGGAGGGGGGGGGGGGGTTGGGGGGGTGCGCACACTGGCCCCAATGTATTAAAACAATAGAGAGAGGGAGGGAGGGGGGGTTGGGGGGGCGCGCGCACACTGGCCCCAATGTATTAAAACAATAGAGGGAGGGAGGGGGGGGGGTTGGGGGGGCGCGCGCACACTGGCCCCAATGTATTAAAATAATAGAGGGGGGGTTGGGGGGCGCGCGCACACTGGCCCCAATGTATTAAAATAATAGAGGGGGGGTTGGGGGGCGCGCGCACACTGGCCCCAATGTATTAAAACAATAGAGGGAGGGAGGGGGGTGCGCACACTGGCCACCAACGAGTTAACAACAGGGGGGGGGGTCTGCCCCCTGCTGCCTGGCAGCACCTGCCAGGCAGCAGGGGGCAGTCATGTACACAGTTTTTTTGTATATTCTAACCTGAAGCGTCTCCATCACCATGGGAACGCCTCTGTGTTAGAATATACTGTCGGAAATGAGTTTCACGATGTAGCTCATATCCGACAGTATATTCTAACATAGAGGCGTTCCCATGGTGATGGGGACGCTACAAGTTAAAATATACCATCGGATTGGAGAAAACTCCAATCCGATGGTATAACAGAACTCCAGACTTTACATTGAAAGTCAATGGGGACGGATCCGTTTGAAATGGCACCATATTGTGTCAACATCAAACGGATCCGTCCCCATTGACTTGCATTGTAATTCAGGACGGATCCGTTTGGCTCCGCACGGCCAGGCGGACACCAAAATGACTTTTTTTTCATGTCCGTGGATCCTCCAAAAATCAAGGAAGACCCACGGACGAAAAAACGGTCACGGATCACGGACCCACGGACCCCGTTTTTGCGGGCCGTGAAAAAAAACTGTCGTGTGCATGAGGCCTTAGGCTGGTTCTAGAACTAAGATAAATAGCCAACGAGCTCCAGCAGTTCAGCTCACTACATTTCTAAATGTCTACCTATTACCAGCTCACACATACAGTAACTTGGAGACTTCACACAGATCAATATATGAAGGGAGCGTGAGTTGGAAGGAGTCATCTGGTTTATAAAACCTATTTTCATGTACCTTACTGAGGTATACTGGGTTGATAAAGCAGATTCCTAGTCAGGCACATTCACCAATTAGCCATAGAGCGTCTCTTTCTAGAGGAGTTGACTCTTCTGTGCATAACACAGATTCTTGTTTTCAATAGGCTCAGTTGGATCTTAAATCACTACTGATTAAATTTACCGTCCAATTCAAGAAAAAAAAATACTTTAACTGAACAGAACACTTACATTGTGATCTTTTTATCTTTTTAGTTGCAGATCTGCTAATTCCCAGGCTCCTCTTCTGTTATCCAAGATAGCAGCTCACTATGCATTTGGTAGCCCAAGGCACTTCCTACTTGTCCAGCACTGATTTTTGATTGGTTAACACAGTTCATGTGACCAGAACTGGCCAATCCAAGGGCAAGTCTTGGACTACCCAATTCATAGTATGCATCATGTAGTCTAAAAAGCGGTGCGGACATCTTGCATAGAACCCTCTACACAACTGCTCGGTCCTCTTCTCCCAAAACACTCTTCTCAACCATTACAGAAGAAAAACTCTCCACTCTACCCTTCAGATCTCATCTGACCACCTGTGCTCTTGACCCAATCCCATCCCACCAAATCCCTAACCTCAACACAGTGTTTATCCCAGCCCTAACTCATCTCTTTAACCCATCACTAACCTATGTCTTCCCCCCCTGCTTTAAAAATGCTACCATTACACCCATCCTCAAAAAGCCTTGACTTGACCCACCTGCTTTGTCCAGTTATTGCCCCATATCACTTCTTCCGTATGCCTCAAAGCTACTTGAACAACATGTCCATTCAAAACTATCCTCTCACCTCTCCTCCTGCTCCCTCTTTGACCGCCTACAATCTGGCTTCCGACCCCACCACTCGACTGAGACTGCCCTTACTAAAGTCACCAATGGCCTACTAACAGCCAAAACCAAGAAACAATGCTCTGTCCTCCTTCTCCTTGACCTGTCCTCTGCCTTCGACACTGTTGACCACTCCCTTCTGTTGCAAACGCTCTCATCTCTTGGCATCACTGACCTGGCCCTCTCCTGCATCACATCATACCTCACAGAATGGACATTTTGTGTCTCCCACTCCCGCACCACCTCCTCGTCTCATTCCCTCTCTGTTGGTGTCCCGCAAGGCTCTGTCCTAGGACCCCTGCTTTTCTATCTACACTTTTGGCCTGGGACAGCTCATAGAGTCCCATGGCTTTCAGTATCACTCTTATGCTGACGACGCACAAATCTACCTCTCTGGTCCAGACATAACCACCTTACTATCAAGAATTCCACAATGTCTATCTTCTATATCATCCTTCTTCGCCTTTCGCTTTCTGAAACTTAACATGGATAAAACTGAATTCATCATCTTTCCCCCATCTTGCTCTGCCCCCCCCCCCAACAGACCTATCTATCATGATCAATGGCTGCACACTATCCCCGGTCAACAAAGCCCGCTGCCTTGGAGTGACCTTGGATTCTTCCCTTTCCTTTCGACCGTACATCCAAGCCCTATCCACCACCTGCTGCCTCCAACTCAAAAACATCTCCCGCATCCACGCTTTCCTTAACTTTGAATCTGCGAAAATGCTTGTACATGCCCTCATCATCTCCCGCCTAGACTACTGCAACACTCTCCTCTGTGGCCTTCTATCTAGCACTCTCGCACCCCTCCAATCTATCCTCAACTCTGCTGCCCGACTAATTCACCTCTCACCCTATTATTCCTCTGCCTCGCCCCTCTGCCAATCCTTTCACTGGCTCCCCATTGCCCAGCGAATTCACTTCAAAGTACTAACAAATACATACAAGGCCATCCATAACCTGTCCCCTCCCTACATCTCTGAGCTACTTTCCAGATACATCCCCACATGCACTCTCCGATCCTCACAAGACCTCCTTCTCTCCTCTTATCACCTCTTCCACATTCGCCTCCAAAATTTCTCCCGCACATCCCCCATACTGTGGAACTCGCTACCCCAACATATCAGACCAAACCTACAGTGGAATCCTTCAAAAGAAACCTGAAAACCCACCTCTTCAGACAAGCCTACAACCAGTGACCCAGCTGCCTCTATACCGCCATGACCAACTTCACCCGCACCTACTGTGTCCTTCTCCCATACCATGTAGATTGTAAGCCCTCACGGGCAGGGCCCTCTCTCCTTCTGTACCATTTTGTAACTCGTTTTGTTTATGATTAGTGCAATTGTCTGTATTATGTATGTATACCTCTTCTCATATGTACAGCGCTATGGAATGAATGGCGCATTATTAATTATAATAATAGAAGAAGAGGATCCCAGGAACTGACAGGTCTGCAGCTAAAAACATGAAAAGGAGGACAACCGTTATGTGAATTTTTTGCCCCTTAAACCAGAGGGTTGCTTTAATAAAATAAGAGAAGTATTCGTTACCCTTTGTCGCAGGCCATACATTTGTGATACACCTGCACCCATCACCATCCAGGTAGGTTAGGGTCAGTAAGGGAGAGGCACCATTAGGCAGCGACAGAAGGGAAAAGTTAGTTAGGAAAAAAAAAAAAACTTTATCTACATTTATTGATTTCTAGCTTTGAGACCCTAGACCCCCCCTGCCACTTGCCCTTTCCCCCCCCCCCCCCCCCGTCCCCTTTTTTTTTTTTGCGTGCGCTGACTGTCCGGCACTCTTAGCGTCCGGCCACTGTTAGCGCTTCGCCCGCCCCACCAAATAAGCCCACTGGAGCTCCCTGCCGGTGAACTTAGCTGGTGTCCCCCAGTGGATTTTGAGCCTGAGATTCTGGATTTTGTTGGCAATCCAGGAATCCAGATTCCCACAGTGGGGTTCACTGAAATGGACTTTTTTCGTTTTTTTCAGTGACCCATTTGTGAATCTGATGGTGGAGCCGACGAACCTGTACACCCAACAGTTCGTTGCTCAGCAACCGGGCTCCTTTTTGGCTAGACCCGGTGGCTGGACGCCAGTCAGTGCAGCCAAGATGAGGACATTTTGGGGCCTCGTGCTGCACATGGGTCTAGTGCAAAAACCCAGTGTCAGGCAATACTGGAGTGGGGACGTCCTCTACCAGACCCCACTCTATAGTATGGCCATGACACGTCCCCGGTTTGAGGACATCCGGAAATGTCTGCATTATTCAGATACAGTAATGCAGCATGTCCCCCCCCCCCCCCCCCCCCGAGGTGATCCTGCCCATGACTGTCTGTATAATATACGGCCAGTCATCGATCACTTCGGGGCCAAATTTGCGCAGGCCTAAGTACCAGGAAGGGAGGTCGCGGTTGATGAGTCTCTCGTTGCGTTCAAGGGGAGACTCAGTTTCCGCCAATACATTCCCACTAAGCGGGCGAAGTGTGGCGTGAAAATGTACAAAATTTGTGAGAGTACCTCAGGGTACACTTACAAATTTTGTGTGTACAAGGGGCGAGATTCCTGTATTGAACCCCCAGAATGTCCCCCCACTCTGGGTGTTAGCGGGAAACTCGTGTGGGACCTTATGTACCCACTGCTAGATAAGGGTTACCACTTGTACGTGGATAACTTTTATACTAGCATTCCCTTGTTCAGGTTCCTTGCCGCCAGATCCATGTCCGCTTGTGGGACCGTGCGGAAAAATCTAAGCGGCCTCCCTACCTACCCCCTCCAGGTACCTATCCCCAGGGGTGAGACCAATGCCCTTACCAGTGGAAACCTGTTGCTGGTCAGGTATAAGGACAAGATGGATGTCCTTATACTGTCCACAATCCATGGTAACAGCACCACCCCTGTCCCTGTGCGAGGTACCGCAGCAATGGTCCTCAAGCTCGATTGTATCGTCGACTACAATCGGTATATGGGAGGAGTTGGTCTCTCTGATCAAGTGCTCAAGCCATATAATGCCATGCGCAAAACCCAGGCATGGTACAAAAAAGTTGCGGTCTACTTGGTACATGTTGCCTTGTACAACGCTTTTGTACTATCCCGAAGCGCTGGCAGCACAGGGACATTCCTCCAATTCTATGAGGCAGTCCTCAAGGACCTGATCTTTTCAGACCAGAAAAGAGCAGGCCAGAGTACCTCGGGAATTGGAGGCGCCCGGATCGTCCCTGGCCAACATTTTCCAGGTGTGGTCACCCATACTGGAAAGAAGCGACGAACCCAAAAAAAATGCAGAGTGTGTCACAGGAGGGGGATACGGAAGGACACTACCACTCAATGTGACACTTGCCCCGATCATCCGGGCCTCTGCGTTATCGATTGCTTCAGGGAGTATCACACTTCCATGGAGTGCTACATTTTTATAATCCCCAACAGTCCCCTAGAGAACATAAAAAACTATAGCTCTCAGACTTTGGAGACACGGAAACAATTTTTTTTCCCCAAAAATATTAGTTTTAGTGCAGGCATCCTCAAACTGCGGCCTTCCAGATGTTGTAAAACTATAACTCCCAGCATGCCTAGACAACCTACAGCCATCAGCAGGGCATGGTGGGAATAGTAGTTTTACAACATCTGGAGGGCCGCAGTTTGAGGATGCCTGCTTAGTGTCTCCAAAGTCTGAGAGCCATACATATTGGGCATCGCCGCGTCCGTAAAAATCTTCTCTATAAAAATAACATTTAACCCAACCCCCCCTGGATGAACAACGTTAAAAAAAAAATAAAGTGTAAAAAAAAACAACATTTTTTGTCACCTAACATCACAAAAAGTGTAGTAGCAAGCGATTAAAATGTCATATGCACCCCCAATTAGTGCCAGTAAAACCGCAATCTCATCCTGCAAAAAATGAGCCCTACATTGGATAGTCGCCCCCCCAAAAAAAACTGTAGCTCCCAGGCTATGGAGATACTAAAATAATTTTTTTGGGTTCCTAAAATGATAATATAGTGTAAAATCTAAATAAATTTTAAAATGTAGACATATTAGGTATTGCCGCGTCCGTAAGAATCTGCCTTGTAAAAATAAAATTTGACCAAACCCCTTGGATGAACAGAGTTAAAAATATAAAATAAAAACGGTGCCAAAACACAAATTTTTTGGCAAAATTTACATTTGAATCTTTTTTTTCCGGTAATAAAGCAAGGGTTAACAGCCAAACGAAACAAAATATTTATTGCCCTGATTCTGTAGTTTGCATAAACACCCCATATGTGGTTGTAAATGGCTATATAGCCACACGGCAGGGCATAGAACGAAGAGAACGCCATATGGTTTGTGGAAGGCAGATTTTGATGGACTGGTTTATTTATACCATGTCCCATTAGAATCCCCCCTGATGAAGCCTAGACTAGAAACTACACCCCTCAAGGTATTCAAAAGTTACTTTACAAACTTTGTTAATCCTTTAGGTGTTCCACAAAACTAAATAGCGAATGTAGAAACAATTTTAGAATTACATTTTTTTGTTACCTTGTCTCAAAAAAGTGTAATATAGAGCAACCAAAAATCATATGTACCCTAAAATAGTCCCAAAACAACAACCACCTTATCCCGTAATTTCCTAGATGGGGTCACTTTTATGGAGTTTCTACTCTAGGGGTGCATCAGGGGGCTTGAAAGGGTACATGGTGTAAATAAACCAGTCCAGCAAAATCTACCTTCCAAAAACCATGTAGCGTTCTTCTATGTCCTGCCGTTTAGCCAAATAGTAGTTTACGACCACACATGCAAACTACAGAATCAGGGCAACCCATATTAAGTTTTTTTTGGCTGTTGCCCATTTTTTTCCAGTAATAAAGCGGAGAAGTGGCAGCGGAGAGTTCCGATCGGAGTCCCAGTTTAATCGCTGGGGCTCCGATCGGTTACCATGGCAACCAGGATGCTACTGTAATCCTGGCTGCCATGGTTACTTAGCAATATTAGAAGCATTATACTTACCTGCGCTGTCTGTGACCGGCCCGGCGCTCCTCCTACTGGTAAGTGACAGGTCTGTGCTATAAGCAATGCGCCGCATTGACCTTTCAATTACCAGTAGGGGGAGCACCCGGCCGGTCACAGACAGCGCAGGTAAGTATAATGCTTCTAAAATTGCTAAGTAACCATGGCAGCCAGGACTGCAGTAGCGTCCTGGTTGCCATTTTAACAGATCGGAGCCCCAGCGATTAAACTGGGACTCCGATCGGAACTCTCCGCTGCCACCAATGATCGGGGGGGGGGTGATTTTAATTAGGGGGGGGAGAGGGGAGGCCGCACTGGCCACCAATGAATTTAATACAGGGGAGGGAGGGGGGCCGCACTGGCCATCAATGAATTTAATACAGGGGAGGGAGGGGGGGGCGCACTGGCCACCAATGAATTTAATACAGGGGAGGGAGGGGGGGCCGCACTGGCCACCAATGAATTTAATACAGAGGAGGGAGGGAGGGGGGGCCACACTGGCCACCAATGAATTTAAAACTAGTGAGGGAGGGGGGTGTGCCCCCTGCTGCCTGGCAGCACCCGATCTCTTACAGGGGGCTATAATACGCACAATTAACCCCTCGGGTGCGGCACCTGAGGGGTTAATTGTGCGGATCACAGCCCCCTGTAAGAGATCGGGTTCTGCCAGGCAGCAGGGGGCAGTCATGTGCACAGTTCTTAATATATTCTAACTTGAAGCATCCCCATCACTATGGGAACGTCTCTGTGTTAGAATATACTGTCGGATCTGAGTTTTCATGATCTAACTCAAATCCGATGGTATATTCTAACATAGAGGTGTTCCCATAGTGATGGGGACGCTTCAAGTTAAAATATACCATTGGATTGGAGAAAACTCCAATAGGGACTCCTGACTTTACATTGAAAGTCAATGGGGGACGGATCCGATTGCAATTGCACCATATTGTGTCAAGGTCAAACGGATCCGTCCCCATTGACTTGCATTGTAAGTCAGGACGGATCCGTTTGGCTCCGCACTGCCAGGCGGACACCAAAACAACTTTTTTTTTAACTTTCCTTCATGTCTGGTGATCCTCCAAAAATCAAGGAAGACACACGGAAGAAAAAACGGACGCGGATCACGGAACAACGGAACCCCGTTTTGCGGACTGTGAAAAAATACTGTTGTGTGCATGAGGCCTAACTCTTGTGGAACACCTAAAGGGTTAACAAAGTTTGTAAACCCAGTTTTGAATACCTTGAGGGGTTTACTTTCTTAGATGGAGTCACTTTTTTGAAATTTCTATTCTAGGGGTTCAACGGGGGGCTTGAAATGGGACATGGTATAAACAAAACCAGTCCTGCAAAATCTGGCGTTCCCCTCCTTCTATGTCCTCCTGTTTGGCCAAACAGTAGTTTACGACCACATATGGGGTGTTTCTGCAAACTACAGAATCAGGGCAACCCATATTGAGTTTTGTTTGGCAGTTAACCCTTGCTTTGTTCCTCGAAAAAGTGGATTATATTGGAAAATTTCCCCAAAAATTGAAATTTTTACATTTTATGTCCATTTGCCATGAAGTCTTGTGGAAGACCTAAAGGGTTAACAAAGTTTGTAGAAACTTGTGGTTTCTATTACATAAGCCTCACAAAGTGACTTCAGGTCTGAACTGGTCCATAGAAAGTGGGATTTGTAAAATTTCAGAGAAATTTCTAAATTTGCTTCTAAACTTCTAAGCTATGTAACATCCCCAAAAAATAAAATGACATTCCCAAAATGATACAAACATGAAGTAGACATATGGGGAATGTAAAGTAATATTAAATCACAGAAAAAATGCACCAAACGGATATGCCACTGACTATACTGGCTAGTCATAAATGCAGATATTAAAAGCTGAGACTTTTGCCAATATATTCCTGTCAGGAAGATATCGGAGCCCACATGCACCACGTCACGGCTCTCAGCATGGCAAGGGGTCCTACCACTACGCTACCTATGGTGTGAACAAGGTCTGAAGGTGATGTAATCCAGCTCACAGCCAAGCTTCCACACAACCGCCTAGCAGGACAACTGTAAAGCCAGACTGTAAGCCACACCCATATCAGACCATGTGATGGAGGCTACCAGGTGCAAAGGAGAGTGTTTAAATGCCAGGTAAAGGCACATACACTACATATAAAACAAGACAAAAACACAGAAATATAGTGGCAAATCTGGGGGAGCTGCTCAACCCCTAACACTGTAGCGTGTTTTTCATTGGGGGAGCAGCCCCACCGCATGTGGACCGCAGCAAACGACTATCCCCAGCAAAAAATATTTTGCATACGGTGGAGGATGTCGGCGCGGTCCACATGCACCACAAAGGCATCCTACACAAAACGGAGCATTGTGCGGATGAAAATATAATCATAAATCACAGAAAAAATGCACCAAACGGATATGCCACTGACTATACTGGCTAGTCATAAATGCAGATATTAAAAGCTGAGACTTTTGCCAATATATTCCTGTCAGGAAGATATCGGAGCCCACATGCACCACGTCATGGCTCTCAGCATGGCAAGGGGTCCTACCACTACGCTACCTATGGTGTGAACAAGGTCTGAAGGTGATGTAATCCAGCTCACAGCCAAGCTTCCACACAACCGCCTAGCAGGACAACTAGTGCAATGTGAACAAAGCCAGACTGTGAGCCACACCCATATCAGACCATGTGATGGAGGCTACCAGGTGCAAAGGAGAGTGTTTAAATGCCAGGTAAAGGCACATACACTACATATAAAACAAGACAAAAACACAGAAATATAGTGGCAAATCTGGGGGAGCTGCTCAACCCCTAACACTGTAGCGTGTTTTTCATTGGGGGAGCAGCCCCACCGCATGTGGACCGCAGCAAACGACTATCCCCAGCAAAAAATATTTTGCATACGGTGGAGGATGTCGGCGCGGTCCACATGCACCACAAAGGCATCCTACACAAAACGGAGCATTGTGCGGATGAAAATATAATCATAAATCACAGAAAAAATGCACCAAACGGATATGCCACTGACTATACTGGCTAGTCATAAATGCAGATATTAAAAGCTGAGACTTTTGCCAATATATTCCTGTCAGGAAGATATCGGAGCCCGCATGCACCACGTCACGGCTCTCAGCATGGCAAGGGGTCCTACCACTACGCTACCTATGGTGTGAACAAGGTCTGAAGGTGATGTAATCCAGCTCACAGCCAAGCTTCCACACAACCGCCTAGCAGGACAACTAGTGCAATGTGAACAAAGCCAGACTAAGCCACCCCCATATCAGACCATGTGATGGAGGCTACCAGGTGCAAAGGAGAGTGTTTAAATGCCAGGTAAAGGCACATACACTACATATAAAACAAGACAAAAACACAGAAATATAGTGGCAAATCTGGGGGAGCTGCTCAACCCCTAACACTGTAAAGTAATCAACATTTTTGGGGGGATTACTATGTATTACAGAAGTAGAGAAACTGAAACTTTGAAATTTGCTAATTTTTCCAAACTTTTTTGACCCAATTTTAGCAGTGTCATGAAGTGGGTAAGTCAAAGCGTTTTAAAGTTATCAGCACTTAAAGTGACACTGGTCAGATTTGCAAAAAATGGCCAAGTCCTTAAGGTGAAAGAGGGCTTAGTCCTTAAGGGGTTAAGCCATGCTCTGTCTATCCCCATATTGAATGCCAAGCTATGTTAAGGTAGATTTGTCTGGTTAATATGTTGCTGTATTTAAGAGCAGTGTAACATACCCATCCTCTTAAAAAGGCTTCTGAAGTCAGACTTAATGCCAACCACTGGTGTTTAGAGTTTAAAGGGAATCTGTCAGCTACAAAACACCCCCTAAACTAGAGTAATGCTGAGTTTGGTTATGTAATTTTTGTCTTTATATTCTCTCTCAGTCCGACACTGTGCTCCCACAAACCAGCAGTAAAATGTATTAAGAGGACTCCCCTTTGAGTCCTCTCAATTATGCGCATGAGTTCAGGAGTCCTCTCAATGCATTTTACTGCTGGTTTGTGGTAGCACAGTGTCGAATTGAGAGAGAATATGAATAGGACTCTGCATCACTTACACCACCACTTACTCTAGTTTAGGGGGTGTTTGGGTGCCGACAGATTCCCTTTAAAATAAGCTTGTCTGCTGTTAAGCACCAGGGAGTACATCCACAGAGTTGTCACTGACAGATAGAGCAGCAGAGGTGCATATGGAAATTAAAGGAGCGCAAACCAGAATTAGAGATAGTAGAATGGTCAGCTAGCCAGGTCAGAACCAGAGAAGAACTCAAAGTACAAGAGGGCGGCTAGAGGCACCTCCAATAGTCAGTCAAGGATAAATCCAGAAGAAGTGGTCAGGAGCAAGTTAAGGTCAGAATCATAGGATATTCATAGTAAACTAGCACAACATAGGAACAAGATAGGAAGCTCAATATCTGGCTAGTGATGTTGCGAACATAAAATTTTCCGAACCGGGCGAACCGCAATAGACATCAATAGGAAGGCGAATTTGAAAACCCACAGGTACTCTTTGTGGCCACAATAGTGATGGAAAAGTTGTTTCAAGGGGACTAACACCTGGACTGTGGCATGCCGGAGGGGGATCCATGGCAAAACACCCATGGAAAATGACGTAGTTGACGCAGAGTGTGGTAAGTTGAAATCGCAATGAGATTTATAGAACTTGAATTAATTGCATTGCGATTTCAACTTTCTCAAACCCGACAGTAAATTCTAGCATGGAGTCGTTCTCATGGTGATAGGGACGCTCCATTAGCACGGAAGTCAGCAAAAGTTCTGTTGAAATCGCAATGCGATTTATAGAACTTGAATTAATAGCATTGTGATTTCAACTTAGAGCTTCTGCCGACTTCCATGCTCATGGAGCGTCCCCATCACCATGGGAATGGCTCCATGCTAGAATGTACTGTCGGATTTGAGAAAGTTGTAATCGCAATGCGAATTCAACTTAGAGCTGCTGGGTTCCTAATGGTTGTATTGCTAGAATATAACGAAGATTGAGAATATAGTGCTATATTCGTTATATTTGTTGATTCTAGCAATACAACCATTAGGAACTTAGCTTGCATTCGCAATGCGATTAATATAACCTGCATTATTCGCATTGCGATTACAACTTGAGTTCCTAATGGTGGTATTGCTAGAATTGCCAACGAATATAGCACTATATTCTCAATCTTCGTTATATTCTATCAATATAACCATTAGGAACCCAGCTCTAAGTTGTAATCGCAATGCGATTAATATAACCTGTATCAATTGCATTGCGATTACAACTTTGTGACACTGCAGCTTCAGAATGAATCTAAGATGGATGCTGTCCTTGCTTTTTGATAGGCGGTGGGAGGGTCTGGGAGGGAAGGTCTGCTGCTGATTGGCTGGAATGTGTCTGCTGACTGTGAGGTACAGGGTCAAAGTTTGCTCAATGATGACGTATAGGAGGTGGACCGAACATCGCATATGTTCGCACGCAGTGGCGAACGCGAACAAGCTATGTTCGCCGGGAACTATTCGCCGACGAATAGTTCGGGACATCTCTATATCTGGTAATAAATCTTGGGAAAGTTGAGTTACTTAGCTAAATGCTGCACAGATCAGAGAATTGAAGGAAAATGAACTCTTACATAGCATCCACTGCTGTACAACTGTCACACATGCTGGCTATTAGTGTTGAGCGCAAATATTCAAAACACTAATTTTTATTGCGAATATCGGCACTTCGAGAATTTGCGAATATTTAGAATATAGTGCTATATATTCATAATGATGAATATTGTTTTTGTTTAGTTTTTTCTAACACAGTACACATCAGGTGATCATCCCTCCTTTATTCTAGCTTGTGGGCCAATGAGAAGGCTTTGTCACAGCTTAGCAACATCCCTAGCAACCAATAAAAAAGCTGCCTACCCCTTACTATATAAGAACCTCCCCAGCAGCCATTTTCTAAAGTTTATTGCAGTTATGAAGGAGACAGCAGTGTTATTGCTGTGCTCTGTGCTTTGTTGTATTACATTAGACAGTTAACTTATATATATAATTCAGATAGTCAGTGTAGGTTAGTTAGACTGATCTATAGTGTAGCTGATAGGTTCCAGTGCAGGGTGTTAGGTAGTGTGATAGGTTCTGCTGTCCATACATACATGCTACAGACATAGTGCTGTGATGTCACAAGTTGCATGTTTTGCGAAAAAATATGCACAACATTAATTGCCGAAAATTTGCAAGAGCAAATATATTGGAGCACTCTATCTGCATATAAAGCTATTGTAATGTTCTGCCGTGCCGACCATTTTCTCCAGTCTCAGGAAACTTATGCCAGCTTAAAAAATTTAGCATAAGTGACCCACGCCGGTCTTTCACGCGCATTACGCAAATAATACATTGTCGATTTTCGCAATCAAGAAAATAAACTCAATATATGACGAATGTTCTCCAAAATATTCACGAAATATCGCAAATTTGAATATTGCCTCTGCTGTTCATCACTACTGGCCATGCCCTCTGCCAGCATCACTAATGAGATCAGAATGGTGGCAAACAGCAGAAGAAGAGAACAGCGCTGATATGTGGTGCAGAAAGCTCAAGACAGGTAGCATTTTATAGATGCAGGTCTGTAGTACTAGTGGCAAAAAGTTGCAAAAAACTTTGTACCATTTTGCTACTAGGGGCATTGGCAGAATACATGAATGTTGTAGATTCATATGCCTCTGTTCACATTTCCTGTGCTTTAGCTACACCACAATATACATTTTATGTAATGCCTCATGTGTTCCTTTTCTGTAATGACAGATCAGATCTTTTTTTTCTCTATGTACCACAAAAAAGGCGGGGACTGAAGCATGGGTGTAACCCTTTTTGCTTTTAAATATTATATACTTGTATTGTAATCAAGGACTCAGGAAAGTGTACGAAACGCGTAGGTTATGGGGGGGGGAACTACTACTGTACTGCTAATTTTATTCAGAAGATTAAATAAACGTTGGATGACTTTAACAAAAGCTGCATTTTTGACTTTCTGAACCTGTATTCTCGACCGTTTGTCTGCAGTTGCCGAAACCTTCTGAGCCGCACTGAGAACCCATTGCATTAGGAAAAGGAACTGTGATGAGCATCCTTTTATTATTGTTTTGCATTTTTACAATCATGATCTCAAGTTCCAATATTTTTGACTTACAATGGTCGTCCCAGGGCCAATTAAAGGGGTTGTCTCATCACAGACAATGGGGGCATATGGCTAGGATATGCCTCTATTGTCTTATAGCTGCGGGTCCCACCTTTGGGACCTGCACCTTTATCGAGAACTGAGCCCCAAAAGTGTTGGAGGACACACTGTGCATGCGCAGCCACCCCCCATTTATTTTCTATAGGGCCGCTGAAAATAGCCGAGCATTGGCTCGGCTATTTCTGTCGAGCCCATAGAAGTGAATGGGAGCGGTGGTCGGTCATGCGTGGTGCGCTCCAATTCACTTCTATGGGGAGAGAACTTGGTGGTGTCCAGACCGGTGTCCTCCGGCCAACACTTTGCGTGGCTCCGTCTCCGATATAGCTGCGGGTCCCAGCGTTGGGACCCGCAACAATAAGACAATGGGGGCATATCCTAGCGATATGCCTCCATTGTCTGTGATGACACAACCCCTTTAAGTAACTTGAATAAGCACTATAACTAAACCTAAGCCTACATAACCTAAGCCTACATGATGACTGTAGAGTAACAATTTAAACACTACCTATATGTTTCTTTTAATTCTCAAACATCACATGCTTTCCTTGTTATTTCTTTGCTTTCTTTTATTATACCCTGATCTTCTCTCTTCTCCCTGTCCAAAGTAAAATAGCGATTATCAGTAAATGTGAAAAAAAATGTCATTGTGTAGCTAACATATCAACAAAGGCTCTAAGTACAATCAATGTTATTGACTTCTGTCACCTTAAGTCTGTCAGCATCCAATATATACAAGGCTGTCATTTTGTCAGTCAATGTCCTTTGCTCTTTGCTCTACTAAAACAAAAAAGCAACATACCGAAAACACGAAAAATGTGGTTTCATTAAATTCAAGAATGAATGGATCTGTCTATCATTCCACAGAAAAGTCAAAGAAAATGGATTAAAACTAGGTGAAGGTGCTTACAGTTTTTCAAATTGTGTCTACTAACCTTGATGTCTAAATAAAGTAAAGTGTTCATTTTCATGCCCTTTTTCCTTTTGCTAAAGAAAAATTCCAATGTAAAAAATGCAAACTAACTTGAGCATTTTCACACTAGATTAAAGGGGTATCCCAGGATTTAGGAAATCAGTATCTGAGCAGCTGGGGTCTGATACCCCACATCTTGCAATCAGTAGTTTCAGAGAAGCTCCGGTGCCAGAAGTTGGCGCTGGAACTACAATGTTGTATCCATTGTGTAGTGGACAGAGCTGGAAACTGCCCCCTTTTTACTTCAGAGGGAGCAGCGCTGCAGTAATCAGCTGTGTCCCCTACTGCAGGATGGCTGAACAACATGTGTGGCGTTGGATCCATTCCCCACCAATCAGATATTGATGGCCTAACCTGAGGATAGGCCATCAATCCTGGAATACACCTTTAGGGTACCTGCACATGCATGCCTCCCAAGTGTTCCTCTTTTCAACCCAAGTCCCTCTTTGATCCTTAAATGTCCCTCTTTTTGACCTGGGTATAAATGTGCATTTTTAAATGTACTAAATTGCTCCTTACTGAACTATCTGTATAGTTTCTATCTGAATATTAGACTATAACTTTATTATTTGGTGAAAGCTTATTCCAGTGCACACATAAAAAAGCAATGTTTCAGCTTATTCCAAGCCTTTCTCAAAATATAATGTTATGTGTTCACAAACTCTCAAGTTTTAATACATCCATAAAATACCTATAAATACCAACTATAGACAAATGCATACACGTGTATCTAATTTTAATCTTGCAGTTTATCCCACTATAAGGAGGGGTGAATGTATCACCCTTTAGCATATTACCACAACTGCAACATCCTAAACATGGAAAGTTCCCTTTCTTAGTCTCCATTCAGATGTCCGCAGGTGTTTTGCGGTCCGCAAATTGCGGATCCACAAAACACGGACACCGGTCATGATAGAAATGCCTATTCATGTCCATTGCTGGAGACAAGAACAGGGCATTCTCTATCTTTTTTGCAGGGCCGCGGAACGGAACTACGGTGTGCTGCTGGTATCTTTTGCGGCCCCATGAATTGAATGGTCCGCATCCGTCCCGCAAAATTGAGGAACGGATGTGGACCCATTCATACGGACGTGTGAATGGACCCTTACCTTGAGTTAGGAAGGTATGGCCATCACCTTTCCTGGACCCGATGTCTGAATTTACTAATTTATCCTTCAGATTCCTATTTCGCCTATATCAGGCATGCTCAACCTGCGGCCCTCCAGCTGTTGTAAAACTACAACTCCCACGATGCCCTTCTGTAGGATGATAGCTGTAGGCTGTCAGGGAATGATGGGAGTTGTCGTTTTGCAACAGCTGGAGGGCCGCAGGTTGAGCATGCCTGGCCTATATGATATCAATGGACCCTGTTTAATCTCCATCAGATCTGGACATCCTTTCTGGAGTATCATCCAATCCTGTTTTAATAGCTGTGCTATCCTGGGACTCAAATCATTGAACGTGGAGACAAAGGGGATACATGACCTCTTTTCCTTATTCTTCCTTACATTTACCTCCCTTAATTTCTTCTCTTTATATGTTAATGCCCATGTACCAAGTATGATCCTGATCAGTGAGACAAGATTGTGGAAGGTATACCTTCTTTTAAACAGGATATTCTTTGTCAACCTTGCAGCTCTTGTCAGGTGCCCAATCTGGGAAACATAGAGGCACACACAAGACCGGATCCAACCTAATAAATACCCACCTGTCTTTCAGTTGGTTATTATCTTTCAACTCAAATATCAAGTGTGAATGACAGGCAAAAACGTTGCTACACGTATATAAATATATCGTATTTACTCATCAAAAAGCACTATGGTATACTAACGGTACTGCCCCTGTATTTAGTAAAGATAAATGATAGTGGAAAACAGTATAATAAAATATTCAGCTCCACCAAGTTAAATAATATATGATGACTTACAATACAAAAGTTTGCCCAAGGGTAGTAATCAAGTAGAAATAACATGTATAAATGGTTTGGAAGTTAGCAGTGTAATATCTGTGCATTACTACTATTGGTAGATGTCTACCCATATTTTCAAAGGTCCAGTTGCATGTACAGAGTATTGGTAAGATTTAAATGAATCCATTGGATATTTTATTTTGTAAAAGATGAAAAATTAATTATTAATACCGTACTTGTCCAAGACCACTTTCCCACCAGTGCACCAGTATCTCCCTCAGTGCAACATGTGCCAGCTTAACCTCCTCTTTTCAATTTAAATGTTAAAATTTTTGCTTTTTTACTCCCTTTTAAAACCTATAACTTTTTAATTATTCCATTTACAAGCCTGATGAATGCTTGGTTCTTTGCAAGACAAGTTGTACTTTTTGATGGCACCATTTAATAGTCTATAAGTTGAATTGGAAAGCTGAAAAAAATTGTTAATAGGGTGGATGTCACGTTCGGTAGGGATGAGTGCAGCCCTGAACTCCACGTGCACCTCTATCCCTACCTACTTGCACGGTCCGTCCTAACCGATGGTGTACAACTGGACAGCAGTCCCTAGCTTAAGTACGTGCAGGGGCCTAAGGAAGAAGAAAACTACCGTAACCAGAATCATGGGAGCCAAGGTCCAAGCCAGGAGGAACGCAGGGACACAGGAAAATACTAAATCCAAGTCAACACAGCCGAGGTCAGGAACCAAGAGGTAACAACAGTACAAGGGAAATAACAATAACGAAGTCAGATACCAGCCGGGGCAGAAGTCAAGAGGTCGCATAAGTACCAGGGAAGTCACAGAGACGAAGTCCAAAACAAACCTAGGTTAAAAGCACAGTAGTCACAATATACAATACTCTAGTGTGGTAAGACCAATCACAGACAACCTGTGGCCAGCAGGCTGCCTGTTGAATAGCCCCAACTGATGAGTCACTTGATGTGGCCAGCGTCACGTGACTCGCATCATACATCTCAATGCAGCTGAGCGCTAATTCATCACTATCGGGGCTCAGCTCCCCTGCTGCTCGTTGTCTAGGGGATGGAGGATGGCGGCCACCCTGAGGAGGCGTGCGCGGCCGGATCCCCCCCGCCCTGCCGTCACCAAGGCCGCGTTCTCGCTCCACACAAGCGGGATGCCCGCGGCGCTGCAAGCAGAGCGCGTGTCTCCGGCTCCCCTTTACAGTGGAATTGGCAAAAAAAAACACCACGTTGGTAATAATGAGAAGTTACCTTTATTCTGCGAGTCAGTATGATTACAGTGATACCAAAGTTATATAGTATTTGTTATGTTTTAATACCTAAAATAAATTGAAACATTTATTTGCATTGGTCATTTATTTTTTTTCCCCAGTTTTGTATTATATTTTGATAGTTTGGGCATTTTTTTATGCAATATCAATCATGAATGTTTTTGTTCATTAATTTGTAAATGCAAAATGAGGAAAGGGATGATAAATACATTTTTATATATTTTTTTTATAATTCTAAAAACTTAAAGACTTATAAAAGTCTCTTTTAGTCCCACTAGGGGACTTCAACTTGAGACCAATGGATTGGTCATACCAAAGACTGCAGTGGTTTACAGTTGCAGTTTATGATAAATAACCATATTTCTATTAAGGCCTGTGTGAGCCTGGGCTCAATAGGAACTTTAATATGACAAGCCTGAGAGTTTAGCAACTGAACGGTTCATCTGGGCTAATTGCAGAGAGGACATGTGGTCACCAAGAGCATTCCCAGTAAATGACCCCACAGATAACATGGATGCAATTGACCATGTTATGTTAATGGTTAAATGTCTATGATCACTGTTTCCTACGATCAAAGATGCTGCGGCAGGTGTCTGCTTTATAATGAAGGCTTTCCAGGGGTTAAAATAATACTCACCATATCCATTTGAGCTTAAAGAGACCACCGTGGCCATCTTGATTGCGTAATGACGTGACATCATACGTCTCCATGCACAAGATTTTGCGTGGGATTTTCAATCAAGTTTGACGCCGAGGCCACTTTACGCTCAAATTGGAAAATTGACTCGTTATCATGAAGCATGAGGAAATTCGGCTTCGCAGCAAATTAAATTTTTCCTGAAATTTGCATCGAAATCCACTTTGGATACTTTGATTTGCTGAACCCTAGTTTTGGCACCCACTCAGCTCCTGAACCAACATTGGGATTGTGATGTCGGGAAAGGGTTAAGGGCTGTTTCACACGAGCGGATGCCGTGCGTGGCATCCGCTCCGTGAAAGAGTGCCAAGACCTGATGCAGACTGCAGAGGCACGGAGCATTATCAGTCATGTTAATACTCCGTGCCTCTGCAGTCTGCATCGGGTCTTGGCACTCTTTCACGGAGCGGGTGCCACGCACGGCATCCGCTCGTGTGAAACAGCCCATAAGGGAGCTGTCCAAAGATATAAACTTATTGCCTATCCACAGTTTGGTTGGAAAAGCATGTGATTAGTGGAGGTCCAACTTCTGGGACTGCCACCAGTCGCAAGAATGAGGGTCCTGAGTACTTTGAATGAATGTAACGGTGGTCAAGTGTGTGTGTTGCTGGTCCTTTCATTCTCTACAGGAGTCTGTCAGACACAGCCTGCACATTGTAAAGATCCCCCAATGAACTAGTTGGGCAGCTTTCGGTTTCACATATGCATTATTCTATTCAAGACTAAGCTTATTTATTCCACATTATGTTTGCACAATATTTTACGGCCTGTCAAAGTGATACATAGCAGATGACTAAACCTGTGTATTAGAAAGCCATACATTTTTGTAGACTAATGAGAATTATGGCTCCTTCTTTATGTGTTTTTTTTTATCATGATTTATGTACCGTAATTCTTTTTCTTCAGATAATAGGCCTGCAAATGTTAAATCCAAGAATGCATGAAAGCGGATAAAGCTGCATCTGACCTATTGTGAAGGGAACATTTAAAATGATAGAGGCCGAATGCATTGGAATCGCAGGAAAAAATACAAGCCTATTAGTATTCAGAAGTGTCTATGTTATTAATCAGAAGGCCATTAGTGTTATTATGCATGCTTTTAAGTGACCCTTGAGATAATTATTATGTCAGAATCTTCAGATATTCCAGCTTTATATCATACAGTGGTGAATTTAAAGCCACAATTTTCTTGCCATGTCACAGTACATCCCATTCCTAAGTTCCCTGTATATTCCTTTAACCGGCTCTCTGTTGAATATTATGATCCAGATTTCACAGTACATATGGACTTTTACTGTTTAAAGGGAACATGTCATCACAGTTGCCATATACATCTAATGATATGGTACTGTAGGTCACACTGTGACTACAGCAAAATCACTGCTGTGTCTTTTAAAGCTCTTAGCTAGAGATGAGCGAATCGAAGTTGAGGAAGTGGAATTCGATCCAAATTTCAGGAAAAATTCAATTCGCACTGAATCTGAATTTCCTGACGCTTCGTGGTAACGAATCAAATTTTTTCCTAAAATGGCTGCTGCACATGTTAAGACATGGAACAAGGAACTCTGGGAATGAGGGATCACCCACAATGCATGCAGCCAAGCAGCCAGCCAGCCCTGTGATGTCACAGCCCTATAAATGACCTCAGCCATCTTGGATTCAGCCATTTTCCAGTGGCTTGAAAACTTATATTTTGCTCAATAGATGTTTAGGGAAATAGCATTAGAAGTGTAGGGAGGGATCGGGAGGAATTATTCCACAGTATTGAAGCAGAACAGGGTTCAGTAGGGGAGTTTACAGCCTGGGTAATAGGAACAATCCTATTACACCTTGCTGCACTGACTTGGGATCCAAATTGCCATTATATAGCTCTATAATTCCAGCAAACCGTTCTTGTTATTGGGGTGCAAGTGCTATTTGATACAGCCATTAACAGGGTTTATTACAAGGAAATATTTCTATGTCTTATTTGCCCTTGTGCGGTGCAGTTATATGTTCTAAAGCATTTTTTGGCTTGTATTAGTGGTAAAAGAAGGGCTTATTAGCCGTTGTGTGGTGAAGTGAGAAAATGACAGTCCTTTTTGGCGTGTATTAGTGGCAAAAATATATATATATTATTTGCTGTTCAGCAGTGCAGTTATATGTTCTAAAGCCTTTTGTGTCCTATATAAATGGAAAAAAGTAAGGGCCTATTTGCCATTCAGCGGTGCAGTTATATGTTCTAAGGACCCTTTTGGCATGTATTAGTGGCAAAAAAAATATATCATTTGTAGAGTAAAGTGAATCGAAGTTGAGGAAGTGGAATTCGATCCAAATTTCAGGAAAAATTCAATTTGCACTGAATCCGAATTTCCTCAACGCTTCGTGGTAACGAATCGCATTTTTCTAAAATAGCTGCTGCACGTGTTAGGACATGGGGCAAGGAACTCTGGGAACGAAGGATCACCCACAATTCCATGCATGCAGCCAATCAGCAGCTAGCCAGCCCTGTGATGTCACAGCCCTATAAATAGCCTCAACCATCTTGGATTCAGCCATTTTCCAGTGTACATAGTGCAGGGAGAGATGTCAGCAGGTGCTAGAGACAGTGGTAGAACAGACTTTAAAACTTATATTTTGCTCAATAGAAGTTCAGGGAAATAGCATTAGAAGTGTAGGGAGGGATGGGGAGGAATTATTCCACAGTATTAAAGCAAAACAGGTTTCAGTAGGGGAGTTTACAGCCTGGATAATAGGAACAATCCAATTACCCTTTGCTGCACTGATTGCAGATCCAAATTGCCATTATATAGCTCTGTAATTCCAGCAAACCGTTCTTGTTATTGGGGTGCAAGTTCTATTTGATACAGCCACTAACAGGGTTTATTACAAGGAAATATTTCTATGTCTTATTTGCCCTTGTGCGGTGCAGTTATATGCTTTAAAGCACTTTTTGGCTTGTATTAGTGGTAAAAAAGGGGCTTATTAGCCGTTGTGCGAAGTGAGAAAATGACAGTCCTTTTTGGCGTGTATTAGTGGCAAAAAAATATATATTTGCTGTTCAGCGGTGCAGTTATATGTTCTAAAGCCTTTTGTGGTGTGTATAAGTGGAAACAAATAAGGGCCTATTTGTCATTCAGCAGTGCAGTTTTATGTTCTAAAGCCTATTCTGGCGTGTATTAGTGGCAGAAAAATATATACCATATTACTGGCAGAAGGACCCGGCTTCACATGGGTATATTTCATCCATTTCATTTAATGTTTGTGTGTGTTGTTAAAAGATTTCGACAGTATCCCCCATAACAGTGACCTTTACAGCACACCACCCCTTTAACAGTGTACTCCACAGTCCCCCACCCCTTAACACTGACCCCCCCACAGTGTCCCGCCACTTTAAAATGGGACCTCCACAGCAGCCTATCCCCTTAACTTTGACCTTTACAGCAGCCTGCCCCTTTAACAGTGAGTTTAACAGCACCCTATTCTTTTGACAGTGACCTCCTCAGGGGCCCGCCCCCTTAACAGTGACCTCACAGTACCCTGCCTTAACAGTGACCTCCACAGCAGTTGCCCCTTTAATAGTGGCCCCTGCCCCCTTAACAGTGACCTCCACAGCGGCCTGCCCCCTTAACAGTAACATCTACAGTGAATGCCTCTTTAACAGTGACCTCCATAGTGCCCGCCCCTTTAACAGTGACCATCACAGCGCCCGTCCCCTTTTAATGCAAGGGCTACACGACGACATGTGTCGCGCAACATTTTGTCTCAACAATTTTTATAATGATAGGCTATGGTGTCGCACTGCGACATGTGACATGCTGCATCTGCGACACGACGGTCGCAAAAAATCCATCCAAGATCATTATAAAAATTGTCGTGTGACATTAGTACAACATCAATGTTGTGCAACACATGTAGCAGTGAAGTTGTGCCCTATGTGTCATGGGACTTATTGTTGTGTGACACATGTCGTTGTGTAGCCCTAGCCTAAAGCTGACCTACAGCAGTGAAGAAAAATGGCTGGGTTGTTATGGAAACCTGGAGTAAAACTGTGTGTATGCAAGGGCCTGCAAGCTTCTATTGGCTGATAAGGGGCTTGTAACCTAAAGGGGAAGACTTGCAGGCTTGTATTGGCTAATGCAGGTAATTTTTTGGGAATATCTCAGGAACAGTACGTCCTAGAGAGCTGAGACCCGGTCTAAAATCTTGAAGATCGGTCCATTCGCGCATAAAGAATAGTGATGAGCGGCAGGTGCCATATTCGATTTCGACGAAATCGATTAGTCGAAATCGAATATTCGTAATTAATCTAGTTATCACGATTAATATGCGATTTAAATAATCGCGTATTGCGATTTTAACTTAAAGGCTACTCTCGTATTGAAATAGCAATTCGATTATTTCAGGTTATAATAATCGAATTGCGATTTCAACTTAACACTGCTATATTCCATATTCGTTAATTCTAGCCTAATATGAAATATAGCAGTGCTAAGCTGAAATCGCAATTCGATTCATTCAAGTTATAATAATTGCATTGCGATTTCAACTTGGACCTGGTTTACTATGGTTGGCTTGGTAGAATTAGCGAATATGACGAATATATTTGTTATATTCCACAAAACGAATATAACGAATGTATTCGTCATATTCCACAAAACGAAGATAACGAAGTATTCTCCATCTTCGTTTTAGCTACCTATCCATCAACTTCGCAAATTCTAGCAATCATATAGGAAAGTTTACTATAGAGACAGCTAAGTTTAATTCACTATGCGATTATATTACTTAGCTTTTTTTTTAAATAAATAGAATAATTATAATACCTGATAATTATGATAATTATTCTATTTATAAAAAAAAAAGCTAAGTAATATAATCGCATAGCGAATTAAACTTAGCTGTCTCTATAGTAAATTTTCCTACATAATTGCTAGAATTAGCGAAGTTGATGAATAGGTAGCTAAAACGAAGATGGAGAATACTTTGTTATCTTTGTTTTGTAAAATATGACAAATACATTTGTTATATTTGTTTTGTGGAATATAACGAATATATTCGTCATATTCGCTAATTCTACCAAGCCAACCATAGTAAACCAGTTCCAAGTTGAAATCGCAATGCGATTTCAACGTAATTCTCAAATCCGACAGTACATTCTAGTATATGGAGACGTTCCCATGGTGATGGGGACGCTCCATGAGCACGGAAGTCGCCAGAAGCGGCAACGGTCACTGACTGAAGCAGCAATGAAGCCAGGAATCCAAAGGACAGGTAAGAACAACTTTAGGGAAGTGGGAAAGAAAAAAATATAACAATAAAAAAATAAAATAAAAAAAAGAATATTCGAAATATCGAATTTATAGCACTATATTCGAAATATTCGCGAATTAGCGAAGTGACGATATTCGCAAAAAAAATTGATGTTCGAATATTCGTGCTCAACACTAATAAAGAACAGACAGACAGATGTCGGGACATACAGAAACTCATTGTGTACTGGCATCTTACTTCCACAGTATTCTTTCCCAGATACTAAGTGATATGTGTACCAAGTTTAGTAAAAATGTATTGATGAGTTTTTGAATTACAGAACAATATGTGAGTAGCAAAAACAAGTTGGAGCATAAAAACTCCATGCACCTGCTCTGTAGGGGCGCATGACCCCCCACAAGATTTCTTTCCAGGTAGCAAGGGATGTGTATACCAAGTTTCATTGAATTCGAAGGTTGCGTTTTTGAGTGATCGCGGAACATACATACAGTGGATATAAAAAGTCTGCACACTCCTGTTAAAATGTCAGGTTTCTGTGATGTAAAAAAATGAGACAAAGATAAATAATTTCAGAACTTTTTCCACCTTTAATGTGACCTATAAACTGTACAACTCAATTGAAAAACAAACTGAAATCTTTTAGGTAAAGGGAAGAAAAAATATAAAGATAAAATAATATGGTGGCACACCATTAAACTAATACTTTGTTGAAGCACCTTTTGATTTTATTACAACACTCAGTCTTTTTGGGTATGAGTTTATCAGCATGGCAAATTTTGACTTGGTAAGATTTGCCCACTCTTCTTTGCAATAACACTCCAAATCTGTCAGATTGCGAGGGGATCTCCTGTGCACAGCCCTCTTCAGATCACCCCTAAGATTTTCAATCTGATTTAGGCCTGGGCTCTGGCTGGGCCATTCCAAAACTTTAATCTTCTTCTGGTGAAGCCATTCCTTTGTTGATTTGGATGTATGATTTAGATCGTTGTCATGCTAAAAGATGAAGTTCTTCTTCATATTCAGCTTTCTAGCAGAAGCCTGAAAGTTTTGTGCCAATATTGACTGGTATTTGGAACTGTTCCTAATTCCCTCTAGGTTAACTAAGGCCCAAGTTCCAGCTGAATAAAAACAGCCCCAAAGAATGATGTTGCCACCACCATGCTTCACTGTGAGTATGGTGTTCCTTTGGTGATGTGCAGTGTTGTTTTTGGGCCAAACATATCTTTTGGAATTATGGCCAAAAAGTTCAACCTTGGTTTCATCAGACCATAACACCTTTTCCCCCATGCTTTTGGGAGACTTCAGATGTGTTTTTGAAAAATGTAGCCTGGCTTGGATGTTTTTCTTCATAAGAAAAGGCTTTCGGCTTGCCACTCTACCCCATAGCCCAGACTTATGAAGAACACGGGAGATTGTTGTCACATGTACCACACAGCCAGTACTTGCCAGATATTCCTGCAGCTTCTTTAATGTTGCTGTAGGCCTCTTGGTAGCCTCCCAGACCAGTTTTCTTCTCATATTTCCATCAATTTTGGAGGGACGTCCAGTTCTTGGTAATGTCACTGTTGTGCCATATTTTCTCCACTTGATGATGATTGTTTTCACTGTGTTCCATGGTATATCTGATGGCCTTGGAAAAAAATTTGTACCCTTCTCCTGACTGATACCTTTTAACAATGAGATCCGTCTGATGCATTTGAAGCTCTCTGTGAACCATGGCTTTTGCTGTGGAATGCGACTAAGAAAATTTCAGGAAAGACCAACTAGAGCAGCTGAACTTTATTTGGGGTTAATCAGAGGCACTTTAAATGATGGCAGGTACAGGCCTGGTGCAAGGATTTTTGCCACCCTAGGCAAAAGCAAATTTTGCCACCCCCTTGCCCATTGTCCACGCTCTTGAACTGCCCCTTTTTTTGTTGTCCACCTATGGCATATACAGTATACAGTAATTACATAGAACATTTTTGGCTGGGCATAACATTTTCAATAGATGGTTCAGAAAAAACGGAACGGATACGGAAGACATACATTCATATGTATGAATGGAGCCACGGACCGTGATTTGCAGCCAAATATAGGACATGTTCTATCTTTCAACGGAACGGAAAAACGGAAATACGGAAACGGAATGCATACTGGAACACATTCAGTTTTTTTTGCGGAATCATTTAAATGAATGGTTCCGTATACGGACCGTATACGGAATGCAAAAAACGGACCGCAAAACGAAAAAAAAAAAAACCGGTAGTGTGAAAGAGGCCTTGGTCCGACTTTGATAATGGACCACACCTTTCGGACTCTTGTACATGACTACATGCACTTAAAGATGTATAGTGTTCGTTAGAGGGCCATATGTCCCTGATCGTCATTGATCGTGCGTACAGGAGTACAGAGCATCATGATGCTGACCATGTTGTGCCGCAAACTGGGCTATTGTCCCGCACTCATATGATCTATTAGTGCAAGACTATATCCCAGCGGGCAGCTCAACTTACACAGGATGATTGTACACTATGATGCTGTGTACTCTCGTGCGCACGATCAATGCCACTACGGGACATATGGCCCGCTCACGGACCATATGTCTCTTGGGGCATACAGTCGTGTGCAAGATGCCTTAAAGAGGTTTTCTCATCTCATCCAATGGGGGCATACCACTTTAAGATATACCTACATTGTATGATAGGTGCGGGTCCCACGGCTGGTACCCTCACATATATTGAGAACAAAGCCAAGAAAGTAGATGAGGTCGCACTGTGCTGCCGCCCTCCATTCATTTCTATGGGAGAGGCGGGGATTAGCGCTTGGTGGTGAACATACCATGGGAAATGTGTCCTACAGCAACAGTGCTCCCCGCTCCGTTCTCGATATAGGTGCGGGTCCTACCAATGTTAACCACACCTATCAGACAATGGGGGCATATTCAAGTGAAATCCCCCCATTGTCTATGTGAATACCCCTTTAAAAACATTGATTTCCCATGACCCGTTCTCTAGCATGATCTTAAACTCATGCAACTGCTCAGGCGTCATTGAGTCCATCAAACTGATCATGCTTAGCCCATAATGGTAGTTTAGGCTGCATTGAAACGCCGACTCCGCCCCCTCCCAGAGGCGAATCAAGTCAGCACCAAACTCCATCTGATGTTGGGCAAACCTTATAGAGCGTCGGAAACGACCTCTACAAGGTTCGCATAATCAGCTCGATTTGGCCTACCGGATCTCTGCCCGCTCACCAGAGCTCTCAAATATTGATGAAAACCTAAGAGCCTCTGTTGAGCGGAGGGACCCGGATTATCCTGAGTCGATGCATGAGGGACAGGAGGGCTGGCGCTGGCGATCTGTTCCGGTTCCGCCTCAGGAGGTTGGCCAGGCTCCCGAGTGCTGCTGGCACTTCTGTAGAAAGAAAAAAAAAGGAAAGTTGGGAATTGTTCTTTAAATAAAACATCCATGTTCTATGCTATGTCTACCGTATACCATAGGGGGCTGGCCAAAACAGGGGAGCCAAACGCCCCGCTGTCTCAGACAGCCCCTTAAACTCAGACGGAGAGAAAAGTTGTCCATCTGACTGTGGGGGGGTGGCCAAAACAGGGGAGCCAAACGCTCCACTGTCTCAGACAGCCCCTTACACTCAGACGGAGAGAACAGTTGTCCATCTGACTGTGGGGGTCTGGCCAAAACAGGGGAGCCAAACGCTCCACTGTCTCAGACAGCCCCTTAAACTCACACGGAGAGAACAGTTGTCCATCTGACTGTAGGGGGCTGGCCAAAACAGGGGAGCCAAACGCTCCGCTGTCTCAGACAGCCCCTTACACTCAGACGGAGAGAACAGTTGTCCCTCTGACTGTAGGGGGCTGGCCAAAACAGGGGAGCCAAACGCTCCACTGTCTCAGACAGTTCCTTACACTCAGACGGAGAGAACAGTTGTCCATCTAACTGTGGGGGGCTGGCTAAAACAGGGGAGCCAAACGCTCCACTGTCTCAGACAGCCCCTTACACTCAGACGGAGAGAACAGTTGTCCCTCTGACTGTAGGGGGCTGGCCAAAACAGGGGAGCCAAACGCTCCACTGTCTCAGACAGCCCCTTACACTCAGACGGAGAGAACAGTTGTCCATCTGACTGTGGGGGGCTGGCCAAAACAGGGGAGCCAAACGCTCCACTGTCTCAGACAGCCCCTTACACTCAGACGGAGAGAACAGTTGTCCATCTGACTGTGGGGGGCTGGCCAAAACAGGGGAGCCAAATGCTCCACTGTCTCAGACAGCCCCTTACACTCAGACGGAGAGAACAGTTATCCCTCTGACTGTAGGGGGCTGGCCAAAACAGGGGAGCCAAACGCTCCACTGTCTCAGACAGCCTCTTACACTCAGACGGAGAGAACAGTTGTCCCTCTGACTGTGGGGGGCTGGCCAAAACAGGGGAGCCAAACTCTCCACTGTCTCAGACAGCCCCTTACACTCAGACGGAGAGAACAGTTGTCCCTCTGACTGTAGGGGGCTGGCCAAAACAGGGGAGCCAAACGCTCCACTGTCTCAGACAGCCCCTTACAGTCAGACAGAGAGAACAGTTGTCCATCTGACTGTGGGGGGCTGGCCAAAACAGGGGAGCCAAACGCTACCCTGTCTCAGACAGCCCCTTTACAATTTATTTTTTAAAAAGTTGTTATAAATATTTACCTTTTTGGTGCCATTGCCTTTCGCAGGAACCCCAGGGCCGCCGTATGGATGTAGGTGGCCCCTGAGGTTCCTCCGGAGCCACTCGGGGCCTGAACCTCCTTGTTGTAATCCCTCCTAAAGCGGTCCCGGATAGATCGCCAACGCATTGTAACCAGTTTGACTATCGAAAAAAGCTATAAAAACTAAAATCAGCATGATGAAAGGAAAAGAACAATATTTTAATGTATTAAAATACATATTGTTTTACTTACCATATTTCTCCTGAGCCGCCGCATTTAGATCCCCCCAGGTCTCGAAAATGTCAGCACAGATGTCCCTCCAGAGCCGCTGGTTACGACGATGATCGGCGTGGTGGCGGTCGGAGTGGTCCCATAATGCTGGACGCGCCTCCACCAGTTGGATAAGGAGCAGGTTATCTATGCTCGGAACCCCGAACTCCTCATCTTCCCTGGTGGAGCCTACGGAACCCTGAAAAAAAGGAAATACAAAATTTAATGTAAATCCTAACACAAAATGCTAATCAAAACTATTTAATTCAATACTTACACGTCTACGACCGCCACGCTCATTCCCGCGGACTCTGGAGGCGACTGGGGGATCCTCGCTGGCGGCTCTAGGTGCAGATTGCTAAAAAACTAATATTTTTTTTTAGAAGACTGTACTTAAATAAAATAAAAAATACGATATCTCTCTCTCTCTATATATATATATATATATATATATATATACTTACTCCTTGACAGCCCCGGTCCGGGCTTGGTCCACCTCCCCTGGACGCTGGCGATTTCAGCACTGGAGCTCCGGCAGGTGAGCTGGCCATAGCTGGAGAGCCCTCCGCTGATGATGATGATGACGAAATCTATAATAAGAGCACATACTGATTAATGCAACGAATCAAACAGTAAAAACTCCAAGTGTTGATTTTATACTTACCGGCCACTGAATACGGCAGCGCCTTCTGGGTGGGTTACTCCAGTCGATGGTTTTCTTCTTTGAGGACACGCAACAGAATACCAGACAAAATGCAGATAACGTTAAAGGAACTTGTAGAGGACTATTTCCTCATATATCAACAATTAATTTTTTTTTTCAATACTTACTTTTTAAAATATAGATCTGAGCTTGCCCACCGCAGATGTTTTCTATTCTTTTTTTTTTTTTTTTTTTTTGGGAACGACCCTAATAATAAAATGATTAAAAAAATTAAGCTATAATTCCCCCCCCCCCAAGTGCCATAAACACCCCCAGAGACAGCAGCCCCGCATAGTGCCAGCAGCCCCCCACAATGACATCAGGCCCCCAGTTCCAAACAACCTTCCCACAGTGCCCTCAGCCCCCCCAATGCCAGCAGCCCCTACAGTTCCATCCACAAACACCCCCGCAGTGCCAGCAGCAACCACAGTTCTAGCCACAAACACCCCTGCAGTGCCAGCAGACCCCACAGTTCCAGCCACAAAAACCCCTTCAGTGCCATAAGCCCTGCACAGTTCCAGCCACAAAAACCCCTGCAGTGCCAGAAGCACCGCACAGTTCCAGCCACAAAAAAACATGCAGTTCCAGCAACACAGCACAGTTCCAGCCACAAACACCCCTGCAGTTCCAGAAGCACCCTACAGTTCCAGCCACAAAAACCCCTTCAGTGCCAGAAGCCCTGCACAGTTCCAGCCACAAACACCCCTGCAATGCCAGAAGCACTGCACAGTTCCAGCCACAAAAAACCCTGCAGTTCCAGAAGCACCGCGCAGTTCCAGCCACAAACACCCCTGCAGAGCCAGAAGCACAGCACAGTTCCAGCCACAAACACCCCTGCAGTGCCAGCAGACCTCACAGTTCCAGCCACAAAAACCCCTTCAGTGCCAGAAGCACCGCACAGTTCCAGCCACAAAAAACCCTGCAGTTCCAGAAGCACCACACAGTTCCAGCCACAAACACCCCTGCAGTTCCAGAAGCACCGCACAGTTCCAGCCACAAAAAACCCTTCAGTGCCAGAGTCCCTGCACAGTTCCAGCCACAAACACCCCTGCAGTGCCAGAATCACCGCACAGTTCCAGCCACAAAAAAACCTGCAGTTCCAGAAGCACCGCACAGTTCCAGCCACAAACACCCCCGCAGTGCCAGAAGCACCGCACAGTTCCAGCCACAAACACCCCTGGAGTGCCAGCAGACCTCACAGTTCCAGCCACAAACACCCCCGCAGTGCCAGCAGCAACCACAGTTTCAGCCACAAACATCATCACAGTGCCAGCAGACCCCCCCAGTTCCAGCCACACACGCCCCCCCCAGTGCCAGAAGCCCCCCATAAAGGCAGCCCACACCACCAGTGCTAGCGGCTCCCACTGTTCCAGACACACACCCCTTCCCAAGTGCCAGCAGCCCCCCCACCCTAGAAATAGAGAGATAGATAGATAGTAAAAAAAGAAAGATAGACAAACAGACAAAACTTCATACTTACCAGTCTCACCAAGTCGATAATCCAAAATGGCCGACGATGAGGGGGAGGGACAGGAAGTTACTGGGCATGCGCAGAGACGTGAACGGTTTCTAACGGATCCGTGTCAAAGCGGAGCCAGGACAGACGGATCCATCCCCATTGACTTCCATTGTAAGTCTGAACGGATCCGTTTGGCTCCGCACGGCCAGGCGGACACCAAAACGCTGCAAGCTGCGTTCGGGTGTCCGTCTGCTGAGTGGAACGGAGGCCAACCGATGCCCGACTGATTCATTCTGAGCGGATCCTTATCCACTCAGAATGCATTGGGGCAGTACGGATCCGTTCGGGGCCGCTTGTGAGAGCCTTTGAACGGAACTCACAAGCGGAGCCCCGAACGCTAGTGTGAAAGTAGCCTTACTCACATCAGTCCCCCAATCAGCCCACTCAGCCCCATCAGCCCTCAGATCAGGCGTGCATGTTGGGATCACCCCCGGACCGGGATCAAGCCATCAGACATCTCACCACCCTCGCAACGCCACTGCTAGAAGCAGTCTGCTACTGTGACTTCTATTGCAGACAGACTCCAGAGCGCCGCGCCCCCAGCAACCGTTTGCTCTACGAGGTGGCCTACTCTGCTTATGGGTGGTGCCGGCCCTGGGCAGGTGTATGCTGACTCCTTTTTAACATTATTTTGAATGTGATTGTTTGATTCTGAACACAGCTATATCCCCAGTTAAAAGAGGGTGTGCACACTTATGCAACCACATATTTATTTATTTTTTCTTCCCTCCACCTAAAAGATTTCAGTTTGTTTTTCAATTGAGTGGTACAGTTTATAGGTCACATTAAAGGTGGAAAATGGTCTGAAATGATTTATCTTTGTCTAATTTTTTTACAGCACAGAAACCTAACATCCATTGTGCGTCCTTCTTGATATTTATGGATTTGCCATTCAGCGGTGCAGTTATATATTCTAAATCCTTTTGTGACGTGTATAAGTGGAAAAAAATAAGGGCTTATTTGCCGTTCAGCAGTGCAGTTATATGTTCTAAAGTCCTTTTTGAAGTTTATTAGTGGAAAAAATATATAGATTATTTGCCGTTCAGCGGTGCAGTTATATGTTCTAAAGCCCTTTTTGGCGTGTATTAGTGGCACAAAAAAAAGTATTTGCCGTTGTGTGGTGAAGTGAGAAAAGTACAGCCCTTTTTGGCGTCTATTAGTGGCAAAAAAATATATATTTGCCAGTCTGAGGTGCAGTTATATGTTCTAAAGCCCTTTTTGGTGTGTATTAGTGGCAAAAAAATATATATTATTTTCTGTTCAGCTGTGCAGTTATATGTTCTAAAGCTTTTTTGGGCGTGTATTTTTTTGGCGTGTATTAGTGGCACAAAAAAAAGTATTTGCCGTTGTGTCATGAAGTAAGAAAATTACAGCCCTTTTTTTGGCGTGTATTAGTGGCAAAAAAATATATATTTGCCATTCATCGGTGCAGTTATATGTTTTAAAGTCTTTTGTGGCGCGTAAAAGTGGAAAAAAATAAGGGCCTATTTCTCATTCAGCGGTGCAGTTATATGTTTAAAGACCTTTTTGGCGTGTATTAGTGGCAAAAATATATATATTATTTGCCGTTCAGCGGTGCAGTTATATGTTCTAAAGCCTTTTGTGGAGTGTATAAATGGAAAAAAATATATATTTGCCGTTCAGTGGTGCAGTTATATGTTCTAAAGCTTATTTTGGCATGTATTAGTGGCAAAAAATATATATTTGCCGTTCACTGGTGCAGTTATATGTTCTAAAGCTTTTTTTGGTGTGTATTAGTGGCACAAAAAAAGTATTTGCCGTTGTGTGGTGAAGTGAGAAAATTACAGCCCTTTTTGGCGTCTATTAGTGGCAAAAAAATAAATATTTGCCTTTCTGAGGTGCAGCAATATGTTCTAAAGGCCTTTTTTGTTGTGTATTAGTGGCAAAAAATATATATTATTTGCTGTTCAGCGGTGTAGTTATATGTTCTAAAGCCTTTTGTAGCATGTATAAGTGGAAAAAAAATAAGGGCCTATTTGCCGTTCAGCAGTGCAGTTATATGTTCTAAAGCCCTTTTTGGCGTGTATTTGTGGCAAAAAAAAATATATTATTTGCTATTCAGTGGTGCAGTTATGTTCCAAAGCATTTTTTGGCGTGTGTTAGTCGGACAAAAAAAAAAGTATTTGCTGTTGTGTGGTGAAGTAAGAAAATTAAAGCCCTTTTTTTGGCGTGTATTAGTGGCAAAAAAATATATATTTGCCATTCATCGGTGCAGTTATATGTTCTAAAGCCTTTTGTGGCGTGGAAAAGTGGAAAAAAATAAGGGCATATTTGTCGTTCAGCGGTGCAGTTATATGTTCTAAAGACCTTTTTGGCGTGTATTATTGGCAAAAAAATATATATTATTTGCCATTCAGCGGTGCAGTTATATGTTCTAAAGCCTTTTGTGGAGTGTATAAATGGAAAAAAATAGATATTTGCCGTTCAGTGGTGCAGTTATATGTTCTAAAGCTTTTTTTGGCGTGTATAGTGGCAAAAAAAAGTATTTGCCATTGTGTGGTGAACTAAGAAAATGACAGCCCTTTTTGGCGTGTATTAGTGGCAAAAAATATATATTTCCCATTCATCGGTGCAGTTATACGTTCTAAAGCCTCTTGTGGCGTGTATAAGTGGAAAAAAATAAGGGTCTATTTGTCATTCAGCGGTGCAGTTATATATTCTAAAGATATTTTTGGCGTGTATTACTGGAAACAAATACAGTCCTGATCAAAAGTTTAAGACCACTTAAAAAATGGCAAAAAATCATATTTAGCATGGCTGGAACTTAGCAAGGTTCCAAGTAGAGCTTCAACATGCAACAAGAAGAAATGGGAGTGAGACAAAACATTTTTTGAGCATTTGATTTAATTAAAACAAAGAATAAACTGAAACAGGCTGTTTTTAAGCTGATCAAAAGTTTAGGACCACATCTCCAAAGAAAAAGGAAACCCCCCAAAACAGAAATCCAACTTCCAAACATAAACTCAGTAATCAGTAGCTCCGCCGTTATTGTTTATCACTTCAAAAGTTTGTTTCGGCATGCTTGATGCAAGCGTTTCCATGAGGTGAGTGGGAACATTTCTCCAAGTGGTGAAGACAGCAGCACGAAGGCCATCTACTGTCTGGAACTGTTGTCCATTTTTGTAAACTTCCCTTGCCATCCATCCCCAAAGGTTCTCAATTGGATTTAGATCAGGGGAACACGTAGGATGGGCCAAAAGAGTAATGTTTTTCTCCTGGAAGAAGTCCCTTGTCCTGCGGGCATTGTGTACTGTAGCGTTGTCCTGTTGAAAAACCCAGTCGTTACCACACAGACGAGGGCCCTCAGTCATAAGGAATGATCTCTGCAATATCTGGACATAGCCAGCGGCCGTTTGACACCCCTGCACTTCCTGAAGCTCCATTGTTCCACTGAAGTAAAAAGCACCCCAGACCATTATGGCCCCCCTCCACTGTGGCGCGTAGAAAACATCTCAGGTGGGATCTGCTTGTCATGCCAGTAACATTGGAAACCATCCTTTGGCTGAATATGAGCAGATAATATTGCCCGAAACACTTCAGAATTCATCCTTATGCTTTTGTCAGCAGTCACATCATCAATAAATACAAGAGAAGCAGTTCCATTGGTCAGCCATACATGCCCACGGCATGACACTACCACCACCATGCTTTACTGATGAGGTGGTATGCTTAGGATCATGAGCAGTTCCTTTCCTTCTCCATACTCTTCTCTTCCCAGCACTCTGGTACAAGTTGATCTTGGTCTCATCTGTCCATAGGATGTTCCAAAACTGTTAAGACTTTTTTAGATGTCGTTTGGCAAACTCTAATCTGGCCTTCCTGGTTTTGATGCTCACCAATGGTTTACATCTTGTGTTGAACCCTCTGTATTCACTCTGGTGAAGTCTTATCTTGATTGTTGACTTTGACACACATACACCTACCTCCTGGAGAGTGTTCTTGATCTGGCCAACTGTTGTGATGGGTGCTTTCTTCACCAGGGAAAAAAAAATTATTCGGTCATCCAACACAGTTGTTTTCCGTGTTCTTGGCCATGCCTAATGTTTTTGCTATCTCTCTGATGTTTTTTTTTTTTTTCAGCCTTATGATGGCTTGCTTCACTGATAGTGACAGCTCTTTGGATTTTATCTTGAAAGTTGACAGCAACAGATTCCAAATGCAAATAGCACACTTGAAATGAACTCTGGACCTTTTATCTGCTCATTGTAATTTGGATAATGAGGGAATAACACACACCTGGCCATGGAACAGCTGAGAAGCCAATTGTTCCATTACTTTTGGTGCTTTAACAAGTGGGAGGCACATATTCAAACTGTTGTAATTCCTACACCGTTCACCTGATTTGGATGTAAATACCCTCAAATTAAAGCTGACAGTTTGCAGTTAAAGCACATCTTGTTTGTTTAATTTCAAATCTATTGTGGTGGTGTAAAGAGCCAAAAATATTGGCTGATATGTGACACTTCCAACCTTTGGAATTCTACCCTCCATATATTGGACCGACTATACGAACAGAGAAAGGCCATAAACGATTTCTTGATGATCCAAACGAATAGGAGCACTCCCCTGTGTAACTTCGATGTCAGCCTGTGGCAGCTCATGCGTGACGCCTGGCGTTTGCTCGGGCCCTTTGTGGAGGCCACGCTATTTGTCAGTCACCAGGACTACGGGATGAACAACATCATTCCACTGCTTCATGTCCTGGAACAGATGCTGGTAAATCTGGCTGGTCAGGGGACTGGGGACGCGGTGCCTCGATCTTATGGTCACATGAGCCCTGTGTGGGCTGAACTGGAGGAGGAGGAGGATTTAGGAGCACAAGCAATGTGTAGTGAAAAGGATGGTGTAACTGGGCGCCAAAGGCACACTCGGTCTCCCATCAGCCGCAGACTGCTGCTTAGCTTTGGGAGCGAGGATCTGTGTTTGGCCTCATTCCCTGGGCGGCTTTGCTAGCTGGGAGGCTCCCTGCTCCTAGGTCTGCCTTGAGCGCCGAGCTGATCACTCGGTGCTCGACTTGTCTGTCTGTCGGTCATGTGACGCTGGCCACGTTACATGACCCTTACTCCCCACTATAAATACAGGCGGCCTGCTGGCTACAGGTTGCCTGTGATTTTCGTCCTATAGGCTGTGTACTTTATTGTTTTTAAGCTACCTCTGGAAATGAACCTCGGTCCGCCTCTTGACACCTTTTCTGCCTGCTCCGTGTACCTTGACACTACCTCAGATTTTGACCTCGGCTTGTTTACGGATTTGTCTTTGCCTCTTCCCTTGTTCTGACGTGACCTCCTGGACTGACCTTGGCTAGTTGACCCGCCTTGCCTTCCGTTTTTGTTCTACCTCTTGTCCGCTTATTGTAACTTCTCAGTGGCTGTCCTCTTCCCTGCTGTCTCTTTCTCTCTGCTTGCACTTAGTAGGTTAGAGACTGTCGCCCTGTTGTGCTCTGTCACCTAGGACGGGTGGTGCAAGTGGGCAAGGACAGGGTACCGGGTGGTAGCTCAGGGGGTGCACATCCGCTCTATCTTGATACCTGTTACTCTACCTGTGACAGATGGTTTTTCTACACAGGTGACAGGGGAGGAAGTGAGGAAGACGAGGTAGAAGACCCAGACACAGCGTGGCAGTATCCAGTGGAGATGGTACGGTTATACTAATGCCAAATTATGCAGTGGGTCAGGATATGGGTGTAATAGTCTATAGTTTTGTTGTGACGCTAATTGCAGCATGCGCAGGGTACTGTCACAGGGCCCTTTAAAGGTGTTATAACTCACGTCCCAGTCTAGGAATGCCAGAGTGGTGTAATGTCTCTGTATGGTGGTGATAATGGTGTCAACGGTGTTTCCTACCTGGGTACGGTTGGAATCTTGGATCCTGGCTCACTTGCAATAAATTGAGTGCAGTACTAGTAGGAGTAATAGAGGGATTTTGCAGCAGAAATTGAGATCCAGACCTTTGGTAAAGTTCTAACATCCAAGCAAGATACAGCTTTAGTCTTTGGTCCCAGCAGGTATTGACAATGGTTGGCAGGAATTTATCTTCTGCTCTATTAACCTGGAGCTTGCAGTAAAGGATGTCTGTTTTGTAGTTCTATACTGTGGCAGGAATTTGGCTTCTGCACTCTCTATCTTCTGCTGTATGGGGACTGACTAGCTGAGGCGGAATATGGCTTCTCCTGGGTCTCTGGACCTTACTCACAGTTATCTTCTCAGGATATGCTTTCTTCCTGGAACTGGAGTTTGTCTGCTTGCTTCATCCAGCTGAGGCTGCAGGGCTCAGGCTGGGGATTTGATCAATGTCTCAGCCGAGACAAGATCCTGGTTTGGTTCCCTATATCTGGGAGCTCCAAACACGCACATCCTACCCCTAGCAGGGGGTGGGCTACACATTAACACTTCCTTCTCTCCCCATGCTGCAGGATGTGGGCACAGCCCACTCTACTCACAGAGGGGGAGCTAAGCTGGACGCCCACTTCTGACACATTAACCTCCAGAATGAAAGGTTGAGACACGAGAATGGGATCAGAAGCAAAACATTTGTTTATTGCAGAAAAAGCATGTAATGCCTCTTCAGACCAGACTGAGAAATCCACACCTTTCTTAGTCATATCGGTCAAAGGCTTGACAACAGTAGAATAATTCAGGATACATTTTCTGTAGTAATTAGTAAAGCCCAAAAACCACATCACCGCTTTCTGATTCTCAGGTCGATCCCAGTCCAATACTGCACAGACTTTTTCGGGATCTATATGAAAACCTGAGGAAGAAAGCAGGTAACCCAGGAACTGTACCTCCTGAACAGCAAACACACATTTTTCCAACTTGGCATGCAACTTATTCTCCTGGAGGATCAGTAATACTTGTCTTAAATGATCCTGATGGGTCTAGATATCGGGTGAGTAAATTAGTATGTCACCGAGGTATATTAAAACAAACCTCCCCACCAAAAGATGAAAAATGTCATTGATAAAGTGCTGAAAGACCGCCAGAGCATTAGTCAACCCAAAGGGCATGACCAAGTTCTCAAAGTGGCCCTCAGGGGTATTAAAAGCCATCTTCCATTCGCCCCCTTCCCTGATTCTTATCAGATTATAAGCCCCTCTTAAATCCAACTTGGAAAACACCTTGGCTCCGACAATCTGATCAAATTAATCTGGGATCAAGGGAAGGGGATAAGGATCACCAACAGTGATAAGATTTAGCTCCCGGAGGTCTAAACACGGTCTAAGGGTCTCATCCTTCTTTTTTTTTAAAAAAGAAGCCGGCAGCCACAGGTGACTTGGATGGTCTAATATGTCCGCTTGCCAAACTCTCTGTAATAAACTTTCGCATAGCTACTCTTTTGGGTTCAGAAAGATTATACAACCGAGACTTTGGCAATTTAGCTCCAGGAATAAGGTTGACCAGACAATCATACTCTCGGTGAGAGGGTAACTCCTGATTTCCACTCTCAGAGAATACTTCAGAAAAATCAGAAAGAAACGGGGTTAACATCTTAGTGGATACCATAGAAAGTGATGCGCCGAGACAGTTGTCTATACAGAAATCACTCCAATTACTGATCTGTCTTGCTTGCCAATCTATGGTAGGATTATGTCCGGTCAACCATGGTAAACCAAGCACTAGAGGAGCAGGCAAACCCTTTAGTACAAAACAAGAAATGTGAATCACCCATCCTCAAATAAATATCATGCACCATATGAGTCAGATACTTTTGAGAGAGAGGGGTGGAATCAATAGCAAACACGGTTTAATGCGCTTGTTTTAAAACCATGACTCTGAACGAACTGATAATCCACAAGGTTAACCCCTGCCCCATGGTCAACCAATACTTCTATTTCAATATTTTTGGAGTCTAGCGCCACCATGGCAGGCAGGAGAAAACGCGTACTACCGGTAAAAGACAAAAATACCTTCTCCGACTCCCCACCCACACTGCCAAGAGTAAGAGAACTGGATCCATGAGTTTTTTCTTTTTCACCTTGAGGTTTGATATAAGGACATATGTTAATAAAATCTATTTCTTTACCACAGAAGAAACAAAGTCTTCTCTGAACCCTGAAGTTCCTATTACCAGGGCCTGAAGAGACCTGTCCCAATTGCATAGGCTCATCACCAGACACGAGCTTGAGTGTCTCTGTACCCTAAGGGACAGAAGAGACTGCTTCCTCATATGGTAGTATGTCCCGAGTGAGGAACCTTGCACCTCTCTCTCTGGCGTCTATCAATCAGTACGGCTAGGGACATGGCCGCCTCCAAAGAATCAGGGTTTTCGTGGAATGCCAGGGTGTCTTTTAGTTTCTCAAACAGCCCTTGACAGAATTGACTACCGATTGCTGGCTCATTCCACTCCGAATCAGTCGCCCATCTCCTAAATTCAGAGCAATATGACTCTGCAGAACGTTCTCCCTGATGCAAGCTAAGCAGCTTAGATTCAGCCAGAGATATCCGGTCTGGGTTATTATAAATAAGGCCCAGGCCTCTGAAAAATTCATCCATCGATCGGAGGGATTGGGAACCGATCGGTAGAGAAAAGGCCCAGGACTGTGCATCACCTTTCAGCAGATAAATAATAATCCCCACTTTGATTCTCATCCCATGAGGAGAGCGGATGCAGTTGAAAATACAGTTTACAAGATTCTCTGAACCGAACAAAATAATCACTCCCCCCAGAAAACCTATCTGGGAGGGCGATTTTAGGTTCAAGGCTCACCTGGTTCCCATTGGCAGAACCAGACGCCTGAGAATTCTGAAACTGTGCAGCAGAATTACGGAGGTCAGCTACCTCCAAAGATAATCCCTGCATACGATCAACCAATGCAGTAACAGAATCTATATCTGCACAGGGCAAGGAAAATAATAACGGTAGCGGCGGTTGATAATGCCACGATAAGTGGGGATAAAAGGAACACCAAATAAACAAACAGTGACAGGAAAACAGACTAGGCCTAAAAGCTAGGGAAGAGGGAATGGTAGCCTCCTAATAATCCCTGAGCCTCTACCTGACTGCTGACAGTATGAGCAAGTCCTGATGGTGAACGAACTTATACTCTGGAACCTATGCCCTGCTGATACTGTCGCAAACCCTAACTTAGGGAGTGGGGAATAAGACAGTCGGTACCTTCCATCGTGAAGGGACCAGCATCTCCCTGAGACCTAGAAACAACATACACACCAAGGAGAAACAGGAGAACTTAGCTTGAGACGAGAGGGAAGCAGATGATCAACAAACAACCAGCATAGAACTTCAGAAGGAAAATATCAACCGCAAAGTCAGCAGTAAGAGGTGGACTTAAAGAGAGCCTCTTCACAGATAACGAGCAGAACCTGTGGAGAGGTGGGATCCTGCCAGCAACAACAAACAGAAAGGAAACACAGAAAGACCTGTCAGATAGACTCACGTGCAGCACGTCTATCTGATCTCAGATTTCTCACAGGGGAGGCAGTGACAACTATGTCACTTTGCCATTCTGTGGTCTCCTGATGCTGCTGCCACCTCCACACTATGTCACCTTGCCATTCTGTGATCTCCTGATGCTGCTGCCACCTCCACATTATGTCACCTTGCAAATCTGTGGTCTCCTGATTCTGCTGCCACCTCCACGCTATATTACCTTGCCACTCTGTGGTCTCCTGATGCTGCTGCCACCTCCACACTATGTCACCTTGCCACTCTGTGGTCTCCTGATGCTGTTGCTACCTCAACACTATGTCACCTTGCCAGTCTGTGGCCTCCTGATGCTGCTGCTGCCACCTCCACACTGTCATTTATCCATGCTGTGGCCTCTTCCAGATGCTGCTGCCGCCACCTCCACACTCTGTCATCGTGCCACTCTGTGGCCTCATGATGATGATGCTGCCACCTCCACACTCTGTCATTGTGCCATTCTATGACCTCATGATGCTGCTGCCACCTCCACACTGTCATTGTGCCACCCTGTGGCCTCCTCCTGATGCTGCTGCCACCACCTCCACACTCTGTTATTGTGCCTTTGTGGCATCCTGATGCTGCTGTGACCGCCACACTTTTATTGTGCTACTCTGTGGCCTCCTCCTGATGCTGCTGTTGCCGCCACCTCCACACTATGTCATTATGCCACTCTGTGGCCTCCTGATGATGTTGCTGCCCCCTCCACACTGTCATTGTGCCACTCTGTGGCCTCCTCCTAATACTGCTGCCACCTCCACACTCTGTCATTGTGCCACTCTGTGGCCTCCTGATACTGCGGCCACCTGCACAGTATCATTGTGCCACCCTGTGGCCTACTGATGCTGCAGCTGCCGCCAATTCCACGCTCTGTCATTGTGCCACTCTGTGGCCTCCTGATCATGCTGCTGCCACCTCCACACTCTGTAATTGTGCCGTTCTGTGGCCTCCTTCTGATGCTGCTACTGCCGCCACCTCCACACTCTGTCATTGTGCCACTCTGTGGCCCCCTGATGCTGCTGCCACGTCCACACTGTCATTGTGCTACCCTGTGGCCTCCTCCTTGTGCTGCTGCAGCCACCTCCACTCTCTGTAATTGTGCCACTCTCTGGCCTCCTGATGCTGCTGCTGCTACCTCCACACTGTCATCGTACCACTCTGTGGCCTCCTCCTGATGCTGCTGCTGCCACCACCTCTGCACTCTATCATTGTGCCACTCTGTGGTCTCCTCATGTTGCTTCCACCTCACCACTATGTCATAGGGCCACTATTTTGCCTTTTGGCGTGGCTGACATCATCATTTATTTGACCTTTCTTCAGATCTGTCAGAAAGAAGGAAAAATTAGATGTACAACGGATCCTGTCTGTGTAACAGCTGTAAGATCTGCATGATATGGTTCCTATTTTGCATCAGAATTGGCTTATGACTTGGTAGCCAAAAGCAGGAGTGGGTACAAAACACAGAAGACATGCAAAAATTCCATACACGTGCAATCTCTGTTTTGGATCCATTCCTGTTTTTTTTGCTTTAGTAATACTGATTGATTACTGACCAAACGCTGACAGAGTGAAGACGGACGCTCCACAGACAGGATCCGTTATTTGGGGGTTATTGTTCTGAAGGATCAAAGGAAGGGCAAAATAATCAGTGATGTCAAGACAAACTTACTGTTTAGACCCTCTCTACTTTGTCGGGACTCGGGAGGGCACTACTTGTATAGTATAAGCCTTTAATGGAACAGGTTCTGTAGACATCTATGTGGAATCAGCTGGCGACAGTGTAAAAGAAGGGGGCTTTTTCTTGACGCTAATATTGACCTGTAAGGCTTCGTTCACAATTGAGTTATTTGGTCAGTTTTGGCCCTGTAAATGCCCAAATAAGTGAAGTGTGCAGTGATTCTAAGAGAGACGTCTGTCATCTGCATGTCATACTGACTCACAGTATTAAAAAATATTTTCAGTCTGTAGTTAGATGTGATGTGCAACGAGTCTCCAAAGTGATGTGGGTTCCGTTCACATAGAGCGTTAATGGATAAATGAGACCACGTGTGTTTCACTCCTCCTAAATACAGGTATGATCCCTCTCAACACGTCAAGGAGAAACCAGGGTCCACAGACGTCTTTTGCTTTAAAACATCCTGTTGAACATCAAAGTGCGCTGATAGTGAAGTACCGCTAGTTTGATCTTATTAAATTTGTGCTACTATACTCACAAGCGCATGCAGGTTACAGGCACATCAGGTGAAATTCAAGTCTCCATTTTTTCTTTAAATATCAGCTCAAATGATATATTATCCTAAGAAAAAGGTTGCTTCCATAGTGAAATACCATCAATAACTGTGTATAAAAGTGGTTTATTGTACTCAAAAACGTCTTTAAAAACAAGCGTTTCCAACAAATTTGTTGAGGACTCAGGACATTTGTTGGAAACGCTTGTTTTCTACTGCACCTCCGCCATCTATTATTTTAGTCACCCAATCAAAAAAATCTATAGGATTAGTTTGACATGATCTCCCTGAAGTAAACCCATGCTGTTTTTCATCTTTCAATACATGGGATTTTAGATGTTCCACAATCCTCTCCTTAACCCTTTCATGACCAAGGGTCATTGATGCCCCAGTGTCCAGGTCAAAATGTACAAATCTGACATGCGTCACTTTATGTGGTAATAGCTTTGGAAACTTTTACTTATCCACGCCATTCTGAGATTGTTTTCTCATGACACATTGTAATTCATGATTGTCATATATTTGAGTCAATATATTTCACCTTTATTTATGAAAAAATCCCAAATTTACCCAAAATTTTGAAAAATTCACAATTTTCCAAATTTCAATTTGCTGTCAGAGAAACCCAGCGACTCCTGGCTGGTGTCTGTTGAAATGATGCTGAAGACCGAGTAAACCAGGACATCTGAATTGGTCGTCATAACACAACTGCTGAATGACAGTGGCAGCTCTGGCCTGTTGCTGTGGCTGCTGCTTCCACCCTCCCCCTTCTTCTGCTGCTATTTCTGCTCCAGCGACATTATTATATACAGGGTGTATCTCACATGCCCTGACCGTAATTTAAGATTTGTGCACAAAATGGCTGTATTTCAAATAACTGAATAGAACACCTATATATAAAGCGTGTATCTCAGGCGCCCTGACCAACACTAAGCCGCAATCAAAGATTTGTGCACAAAATGGCGGTATTTCAAATATCTGAATAGAGCCCAAATATATAAAGGGTGTATCTCACAATGACATCTGCAGCAAAGGCTGCCAAATCATTTTATTTTGCCCAAACGGGTGTTAGTTTAATAACTAAATATGACAGCAGTATATAACCCTGGAATTTTCAAACTTGATGATGTAAGGGCGCAAAAATTTTGTATTTTGCCCCAAAAAGGGTGTTTTATTAATAGATGAATATAAGCCCTGTATATACAGGGTGTATCTCACACGGCCTGACCCACACTAGGCCTCAATTAAAGACTTGTGCACAAAATGGCTGTATTTCAAATACCTGAATAAAACCCCTGTATTTAAAGGGTGTATCTCACAATGACATCTGCAGCAAAGGCTGCCAAATAAACATTTTTGCCCAAACGGGTGTTAGTTATAATAGAATATGACAGCAGTATATAATCCTGGAATTTCAAACGTCTTGATGATGTAAGGGTGCAACAATTGTGTTTTTTGCCCCAAAAAGGTTGTTTTAGTAATAGAAGAATATAAGCCCTGTATATACAGGGTGTATCTCACACGCCCTGAACCAGACTAGGCCTCAATTAAATTTGTTTGCCCAAAATGGCTATATTTCAAATACCTGAATCAAACCAGTTCCTGGTTACAGCTTAAAAGCAGAGCAGAGCCGGTGGCAAAGATTACTTGCCTGGTAGAAGGAGCAGCCAAGGAAAGAGGCAGGTACACAACAGGTAAGGGCGCAGAGCTTGTTCCTGGGCTATGCCAACCAAGTGTGCTGTCAGAGAAACCCAGCGACTCCGGGCTGGTGTCTGTTGAAATGATGCTGAAGACCGAGTAAACCAGGACACACCCTGTAAACCGAATAAACCAGGTTGTATCTCACACACCCTGAACCAGACTAGGCCTTCCTTTAATTTTGTTTCGCCAAAATGGCTGTATTTCAAATACCTGAATAGAAGCTCTGTATTTAAAGGGTGTATCTCACACGGCCTGACCCACACTAGGCCGCTATTAAAGTATTGTGCCAAAAATGGCTTTATTTCAAATAAGTGAATAGAACCACACTATGTTAAGGCTGTATCTCACAATGATATATGCAGCAAAGGCTGCCAATTATTTTTTTTTTCCCCAAACGGGTGTTTGTTTAATAACTGAATATGACAGCAGTATATAACCCTGGAATTTCAAATGTCTTGATGCTGCAAGGCCTGAAAAATTGTGTATTTTGCACAAAAAAAGGTGTTTTATTAATAAAAGAATCAAACCTCTGTATATACAGGGTGTATCTCACACGCCCTGGCCCACACTAGGCCGCAATTAAAGATTTGTGCACAAAATGGCTCTATTTCAAATAACTGAATAGAAAACCTGTATATAAAGGGTGTATCTCACACGCCCTGACCCACACTAGGCCGCTATTAAAGAATTGTGCCCAAAATGGTTTTATTTCAAATAAGTGAATAGAACCACACTATGTAAAGGCTTTATCTCACAATGACATATGCAGCAATGGCTGCAAAAAAAATTTTTTTTCCCCCAAACGCGTGTTTGTTTATTAACTAAATATGACAGCAGTTTATAACCCTTGAATTTCACACGGCTAATGCTGCAAGGTCAGAAAAATAGTGGATTTTGGCAAAAAAGAGTGTTTTTAAAAACCCTGAAAATGATGGCTGTATTTCTAGCTTAAATTGCACACTCACTAATCCAGATGTTGTATATTGCCAAAAAAGGTGGGTTTTTTTGTAACAGAATATGAAATCTGTATATATTAAACTTGAATTTAACACTTGCAGATCTGTAAAATAGTGTTTTTTGGCAAAAAAGTGTATTTAAAAAAAAAACTGAAAATTATGGCTCTATTACTAGCTTAAATTGCACACTGACTAATCCAGATGTATATTGCCAAAAAAGTGGGGGGTTTTTGTAACAGAATATGAAAGCTGTATATAATAAACTTGATTTTAACACTTGCCGATCTGTAAAATAGTGTTTTTTGGCAAAAAAAGTATGTTTTTAAAAACCCTGAAAATGATGGCTGAATTTCTAGCTTAAATTGCACACTGACTAATCCAGATGTTGTATATTGCCAAAAAAGTGTTTTTTTTTTGGTAACAGAATATGAAAACTGTATATATTAAACTTGAATTTAACACTCATAGATCTGTAAAATAGTGGATTTTGGCAAAAAAAAGTGTGTTTTTAAAAACCAAGAAAATGATGGCTGTATTTCTAGATTAAATTGCACACTGACTAAGCCTGCAAATGCACCAGATTTTGTAAATTGCAAAAAAAAATTAGATTTTTTTTTACAAACTGATTATTTGTGCTTTTTTAAAGCTTGAATTTCAATTTCCCAAAAGCTCAGATGCAGTGCTGGTGCACTGAGCTTGCATAAAATGGCCGCCGCCTCTGCCCACCTAACTGACTTATAAAAGGTGTTTTTTTTTCGGTCACTGGGCTCAGGGCAGGATAAAAACAATGTGCCCTGCACCCACACAACACAATGTATGTAGATCGCTGAGTTAGATTCACGTTTTGAACAAAGATTCTCTCCTATTCTCTCCCTGAAATCACCAGCAGCATCCTCTCCCTACACTAAGCACAGCAGAGCTACATGACTCCAGCTTATATAGAGGCTGGGTCACATGCTACACTGGCTAATCACAGCCATGCCATTAGTAGGTATGGCTGTGATGGCTTTTAACCTCCCTGGCGGTATGATTATGTCAGGAATTTTGTTCCAAAAGCGGTACCATTCTTTTGCATGGAAATTTGGTGTTATGTATTGTAGGCCTGCAATTCTTAGTAATTACTTACTTAAACCTGACCAAAGAAGACTCTAGTAGACCTCTCAGATGTGATAAGGTTCGAAAAAATAAAATCATGAGTTATAATCTAATAAATAATATAATTTTATTCAGTAATGTAATAAATAATGAAATTTGTCAAACAAAAGAAAATTCAGTAAACATCCTGAGTGTGGTAAATTTTGAAACACGGGATTGCACATAGACCAACGTCACAATCAGGGCAATGGAACCTGGTTTCCTCTCGGATTTTTTTTCCATTTCCATCTCGCTTTGAGCAGCAAACTACACACATCCTTGTAGGTGCTGCCTTTTTTGCGCTTGGCGGGATGTAATCCATAAAGTGACGACCAGTCAGCCTCTCTGGGTTTAGAAACGTCAACAGCACGACGTCCAGATCTGTTCACGGCCACTGATGGCGTTTGGTAGTTCACAAAAATCTGCTCCGCCACCTTCCAGATGAAGTCAGAGTGAACAAGAGGCTTGTCACTCTTTCCTCCATGCAGTATATAGGCATTCCACAGACATTGTTCCAGGAGATGCCTGAATATTTTTTTGTAGTATTTTTTTTGTTGCTTCCGCATAGCTGGATAGAATGTCATCGCCTGATCGGCTCTATCGACTCCTCCCATGGTGTTATTATAGTCGATCACAAGTTGTGGCTTTATGACATCTTTCCCACCTCTTGTGTGGACCGTGGCAGTGGAGGTGTTATGTACTGTACTCATTAGGCACACGTCTTTTTTGTCACGCCAACGCATTGCCATCATCTTTCCTTTCTGCCAGGCCACCATTTCTCCTGTTTTCAGTTTTTTCTTGGAAAACATACATGGCAGGTCACGTCGGTTGGCCCTAACGGTTCCATATGCGTCAGTCTTGTTTTTTAGTAGAAACTCGTACAGCTCAGGCGACGTGTAAAAGTTGTCTGTTGTCACACAATACCCCTGATTGAGCCCTGATTGAGCAATGGTCCCCTGATTGAGCCCTGATTGAGCAATGGTTCAAGCAGTGAAAGGACTGATGACGTTGCCATCCCATAGCCGCTGTACCTGGGGTTGAATTGTGTTCCTTTGCCGGTGTATATGATGGAATTCCATATATAGCCAGTTGTAGACTCGCAGAGCATATAGGATTTTATTCCAAACCGCGCTCTCTTGGATGCGATGTATTGAATCCAGCTGAGGCGTCCTTTGTAAGCCATCAGACTTTCATCAATGCTGATGTCTCTGTCTGGCACATAGGCCTGCTGGAAATTGGTTATGATCATTTGGAATACTTCCCAGATCTTCTTCAGTTTTGGCGCTGGATGTGTGGCTTCGTCAAATTCCTCATTGTTGGTGAAGTGTAAATTCTTCATTATGAGGGAAAATCGGTACTCGGACATGATGGTGCCAAAAAATGGGGTTGCCAGCAATTTATTGGTAGTCCAGTACCATTTCTGCAGGGGTTTCCCCACCACCCCCTGAAGAAGTATTAGCCCCACAAATTTCCATATACCCTCCTTACTCACCGGTTCCCATTTTCTGGTTCTGGAAAACTTGCTGTGCAGAGTAGTGGATTGCTGCTCTTTGTAGTGGTTTGTCTCCGTGACAATCTTTTCAATGACGTCATCCGTCAGAAATAATTTTAGGTACGCCAAAGGATCATTGTGATCAACGTCTACCTTCATCCCAGGCGATCCTGTAAACGGGAATCTTGGTACTGCATCCATACCGCAATCAATAGGGCACCAAGTGCGAACCTCACTGAGCTCAAGTGCAGATTCGTCGCTGTCGCCACTTCTCTGGTCAGTGTCAGAGTCGGATGACGAATCTTTCCACGAATCGCTATCGCTGTCGCTCAATTCTGCGAGGGGCTCTGTGTCGCTGTCGCTGTCACTTATCTGATCCAAACCCGCTTTGGTGATGCTAAAGTGACGATTTGATGCCATGGTAAAAAATATATATTTTTTTTTTGCTTAGAAAAAACAGCTAAAAGGGCAGCCAGGGCAGTGTAGAATGATCAGATGTCAAATCTGTCAAATCTGAGGTGATACAGTGTAATCTGACAGGATTCCACTGTATCACCTAACTTTATGTGTGTGTTTGACTTTTATACAATGTTTCTTTTTTGAATCTCCCGCCCAGTTCCGCCTCTGTGAGGCGCTGCGGCTCACAGAGACGGAACCAGGAAGAGAGATGAGACATCCGCGGGGCTCTCACCGGCGATCACAGCGGGGAACATCGCTGGATCGCCGGGATTAGGTAAGGACACCCGCTGCTCCCTCTGCAATGTACCCCGAGCGTGACTCGGGGTTACCGCTTCTGGCAGTGAAAATTAACCCCGAGTCACGCTCGGGGATACCGCTAGGCAGGTTAAGGTGAGACAGTTAAACGCTTGTTGATTGGCTGCTCTGCAGCCTTTCAAAAAGCGGCAAGAAAGCGCAGAACACCGAACCCGAACTTTATTCTGAAATGATCGGGTCCGGGGTCTAAAAATCCTTTACAGTTCGGGTTTGCTCAACCCTATTATTAATCTATTAAACAAGGTGGCTACCACAATAACAGTAGAGTAAATACAGCAGGTTATTTATCCCAATTTGAGAATCAAGGCCTAATAGAATTGCTTATCTAGTAAACCAGGTGGGCACCCCAATAGCAGTAGAATAAGACAGCTAATTAATCCCAAGTTGTGAATAATTGCCTAAATGAATTGATTATCTATTAAGCAAGGTGGATACCCTAATAACTGTAATATTAGACAGCTTATTCTCTCCAATTTGAGAATCAAGGTCTAAAAGAATTAGTCATGTATTAAACAAGTTGGACACCCCAATGACAGTAGAACTAGACAGCTTATTAACCCCAATTTGAGAATCAAGGCCTAAATGAATTGCTTATCTATTAAAAAAAGGTGGACATCATAATAACAGTAAAATTAGAAAGCATATTCACCCCAATTTGAGAATCAAGGCGTAATAAAATTGCTTATCTATTAAACAAGGTGGACACCACAATAACACTAGAGCTAGACAAGTTATTCACCCCAAGTTGAGAATCAAGGCCTAATGGAATTGCTTATTTATTAAAAAAGGTGAAGTCCCAATAACTCTAAAATTTGAAAACTTATTTACCCCAATTTTAGAATCAAGGCGTAATAGAATTGCTTATCTATTAAACAATGTAGATACCTGAATAACAGTAAAATTAAACAGCTTTTTTCCCCTAATTTTAAAATCAAGGCCAATTAGAATTGCTCATCTATAGAGTTGAGCGGACACCTGGATGTTCGGGTTCGAGAAGTTCGGCTGAACTTCCCGAAAATGTTCGGGTTCGGGATCCGAACTTCGTCCCGAACCCGAACCCCATTGAAGTCAATGGGGACCCGAACTTTTCGGGACTAAAAAGGCTGTAAAACAGCCCAGGAAAGGACTAGAGGGCTGCAAAAGGCAGCAACATGTAGGTAAATCCCCTGCAAACAAATGTGGATAGGGAAATGAATTAAAATAAAAATTAAATAAATAAAAATTAACCAAAATCAATTGGAGAGAGGTCCCATAGCAGAGAATCTGGCTTCACGTCACCCACCACTAGAACAGTCCATTCTCAGATATTTAGGCCCCGGCACCCAGGCAGAGGAGAGAGGTCCCGTAACAGAGAATCTGGCTTCATGTCAGCAGAGAATCAGTCTTCATGTCATAGCAGAGAATCAGGCTTCACGTCAGCCTCCAATGCAACAGTCCATTGTCAGATATTTAGGCCCAGCACCCAGGCAGAGGAGAGAGGTCCCGTAACAGAGAATCTGGCTTCATGTCAGCAGAGAATCAGTCTTCATGTCATAGCAGAGAATCAGGCTTCACATCACCCACCACTGCAACAGTCCATTTTCATAAATTTAGGCCCAGCACCCAGGCAGAGGAGAGAGGTCCCGTAACAGACAATCTGGCTTCATGTCAGCAGAGAATCAGTCTTCATATCATAGCAGAGAATCAGGCTTCACGTCAGCCACCAATGCAACAGTCCATTGTCAGATATTTAGGCCCAGCACCCAGGCAGAAGAGAGAGGACCCGTAACAGACAATCTGGTTCATGTCAGCAGAGAATCAGTCTTCATATCATAGCAGAGAATCAGGCTTCACGTCAGCCACCAATGCAACAGTCCATTTTCATAAATTTAGGCCCAGCACCCAGGCAGAGGAGAGAGGTCTCGTAACAGAGGATCTGGCTTTATGTCAGCAGAGAATTAGTCTGCATGTCATAGCAGAAAATCAGGCTTCACGTCAGCCACCACTGCAACAGTCCATTGTCAGATATTTAGCCCCAGCACCAAGGCAGAGGAGAGAGCTCCCGTAACAGAGGATCTGGCTTCATGTCAGCAGAGAATTAGTCTGCATGTTATAGGAGAGAATCAGGCTTCACGTCACCCAACATTGGAACAGTCCATTGGCATATATTTAGGCCCCGACACCCAGACAGAGGAGAGGTTCATTCAACTTTGGGTAGCCTCCCAATATAATGGTAAAATGAAAATAAAAATAGGATTGAATGAGGAAGTGCCCTGGAGTACAATAATATATGGTTAAGGGGAGGTAGTTAATGTCTAATCTGGACAAGGGACGGACATGTCCTGTGGGATCCATGCCTGGTTCATTTTTATGAACGTCAGCTTGTCCAAATTGGCTGTAGACAGGCGGCTGCGTTTGTCTGTAATGACGCCCCCTGCCGTGCTGAATACACGTTCAGACAAAACGCTGGCCGCCGGGCAGGCCAGCACCTCCAAGGCATAAAAGGCTAGCTCTGGCCACGTGGACAATTTAGAGACCCAGAAGTTGAATGGGGCCGAACCCTCAGTCAGTACGTGGAGGGGTGTGCACACGTACTGTTCCACCATGTTAGTGAAATGTTGCCTCCTGCTAACACGTTGCGTATAAGGTGGTGGTGCAGTTAGCTGTGGCGTGTTGACAAAACTTTTCCACATCTCTGCCATGCTAACCCTGCCCTCAGAGGAGCTGGCCGTGACACAGCTGCCTTGGCGATCTCTTGCTCCTCCTCTGCCTTGGCCTTGGGCTTCCACTTGTTCCCCTGTGACATTTGGGAATGCTCTAAGTGGCGCGTCTACCAACGTGCGCTTGTACTTGCGCATCTTCCTATCACGCTCCAGTGCAGGAAGTAAGGTGGGCACATTGTCTTTGTAGCGTGGATCCAGCAGGGTGGCAACCCAGTAGACCGCACACGTTAAAATGTGGGCAACTCTGCTGTCGTTGCGCAGGCACTGCAGCATGTAGTCGCTCATGTGTGCCAGGCTGCCCAGGGGTAAGGACAAGCTGTCCTCTGTGGGAGGCGTATCGTCATCGTCCTGCCTTTCCCCCCAGCCACGCACCAGTGATGGGCCCGAGCTGCGTTGGGTGCCACCCCGCTGTGACCATGCTTCATCCTCATCCTCCTCCACCTCCTCCTCATCCTCGTCCTCCTCGTCCTCCAGTAGTGGGCCCTGGCTGGCCACATTTGTACCTGGCCTCTGCTGTTGCCAAAAACCTCCCTCTGAGTCACTTCGAAGAGACTGGCCTGAAAGTGCTAAAAATGACCCCTCTTCCTCCTCCTCCTCCTCCTCCTCCTGGGCCACCTCCTCTTCCATCATCGCCCTAAGTGTTTTCTCAAGGAGACATAGAAGTGGTATTGTAACGCTGATAACGGTGTCATCGCCACTGGCCATGTTGGTGGAGTACTCGAAACAGCGCAACAGGGCACACAGGTCTCGCATGGAGGCCCAGTCATTGGTGGTGAAGTGGTGCTGTTCTGTAGTGCGACTGACCCGTGCGTGCTGCAGCTGAAACTCCACTATGGCCTGCTGCTGCTCGCACAGTCTGTCCAGCATGTGCAAGGTGGAGTTCCACCTGGTGGGCACGTCGCATATGAGGCGGTGAGCGGGAAGGCCGAAGTTACGCTGTAGCGCAGACAGGCGAGCAGCAGCAGGATGTGAACGCCGGAAGCGCGAACAGACGGCCCGCACTTTATGCAGCAGCTCTGACATGTCGGGGTAGTTGTGAATGAACTTCTGCACCACCAAATTCAGCACATGCGCCAAGCAAGGGATGTGCGTCAAATTGGCTAGTCCCAGAGCTGCAACGAGATTTCGCCCATTATCACACACCACCAGGCCGGGCTTGAGGCTCACCGGCAGCAACCACTCGTCGGTCTGTTGTTCTATACCCCGCCACAACTCCTGTGCGGTGTGGGGCCTGTCCCCCAAACATATGAGTTTCAGAATGGCCTGCTGACGTTTACCCCGGGCTGTGCTGAAGTTGGTGGTGAAGGTGTGTGGCTGACTGGATGAGCAGGTGGAAGAAGAGGAGGAGGAAGCCGAGAAGGAGGAGGTGGCAACAGGAGGCAAAGAATGTTGCCCTGCGATCCTTGGCGGCGGAAGGACGTGCGCCAAACAGCTCTCCGCCTGGGGCCCAGCTGCCACTACATTTACCCAGTGTGCAGTTAGGGAGATATAGCGTCCCTGGCCGTGCTTACTGGTCCACGTATCTGTGGTTAGGTGGACCTTGCCACAGATGGCGTTGCGCAGTGCACACTTGATTTTATCGGATACTTGGTTGTGCAGGGAAGGCACGGCTCTCTTGGAGAAGTAGTGCCGGCTGGGAACAACATACTGTGGGACAGCAAGCGACATGAGCTGTTTGAAGCTGTCTGTGTCCACCAGCCTAAATGACAGCATTTCATAGGCCAGTAGTTTAGAAATGCTGGCATTCAGGGCCAGGGATCGAGGGTGGCTAGGTGGGAATTTACGCTTTCTATCAAATGTTTGTGAGATGGAGAGCTGAACGCTGGCGTGTGACATGGTTGAGACGCTTGGTGACGGAGGTGGTGGTGGTGGTGTTGGTGGTACATCCCCTGTTTGCTGGGCGGCAGGTGCCAACGTTCCTCCAGAGGCGGAGGAAGAGGCCGAGGCGGCAGCAGCAGAATAGGCCGAGGCGGCAGCAGCAGAAGAGGTAGCAGGGGGAGCCTGAGTGACTTCCTTGGTTTTAAGGTGTTCACTCCACTGCAGTTCATGCTTTGCATGCAGGTGCCTGGTCATGCAGGTTGTGCTCAGGTTCAGAACGTTAATGCCTCGCTTCAGGCTCTGATGGCACAGCGTGCAAACCACTCGGGTCTTGTCGTCAGCACATTGTTTGAAGAAGTGCCATGCCAGGGAACTCCTTGAAGCTGCCTTTGGGGTGCTCGGTCCCAGATGGCGGCGGTCAGTAGCAGGCGGAGTCTCTTGGCGGCAGGTGTTCTGCTTTTGCCCACTGCTCCCTCTTTTGCTACGCTGTTGGCTCGGTCTCACCACTGCCTCTTCCTCCGAACTGTGAAAGTCAGTGGCACGACCTTCATTCCATGTGGGGTCTAGGACCTCATCGTCCCCTGCATCGTCTTCCACCCAGTCTTGATCCCTGACCTCCTGTTCAGTCTGCACACTGCAGAAAGACGCAGCAGTTGGCACCTGTGTTTCGTCATCATCAGAGACATGCTGAGGTGGTATTCCCATGTCCTCATCATCAGGAAACATAAGTGGTTGTGCGTCAGTGCATTCTATGTCTTTCACCGCTGGGGAAGGGCTAGGTGGATGCCCTTGGGAAACCCTGCCAGCGGAGTCTTCAAACAGCATAAGAGACTGCTGCATAACTTGAGGCTGAGACAGTTTCCCTGGTATGCATGGGGGTGATGTGACAGACTGATGGGGTTGGTTTTCAGGCGCCATCTGTGCGCTTTCTGCAGAAGACTGGGTGGGAGATAATGTGAACGTGCTGGATCCACTGTCGGCCACCCAATTGACTAATGCCTGTACCTGCTCAGGCCTTACCATCCTTAGAACGGCATTGGGCCCCACCATATATCGCTGTAAATTCTGGCGGCTACTGGGACCTGAGGTAGTTGGTACACTAGGACGTGTGGATGTGGCAGAACGGCCACGTCCTCTCCCAGCACCAGAGGGTCCACTAACACCACCACGACCATGTCCACGTCCGCGTCCCTTACTAGATGTTTTTCTCATTGTTATGGTTCACCACAACAACAAATATATTATTTGGCCCAATGTATTGTATTCAAATTCAGCGGGATATAAATTTGAGGCCTAGTATTTAGGCGCTGGGTGACCGGTATGGATTTAGTGACAGAATTAGACTTGGAAATGCACAGAAGCGTGTGTGTGAAGTTATTCTGAATGACCCTATGTGCACCTTCAATATGATCTACCCTTTTAGGGATAGATTTCAAATAGCTCTGATATAGCAGAAACGACTAAATTATGAAATTGCTAAATTGGGAATTGTATTTCAACCCAGAACAAAAAATGTGCTTTGACGGACACTAAATAACTTTCCCAGCCACAACAGGACAGCGGTAACGAGAGATTTAGCGGGATATAAATTTGAGGCCTAGTATTTAGGCGCTGGGTGACAGGTATGGGTTTAGTGACAGAATTAGATTTGGAAATGCACAGTAGCGGGTGTGTGAAGTTATTCTGAATGACCCTATGTGCACCTTGAATATTATATACCCTTTTAGGGATAGATTTCAAATAGCTCTGATATAGCAGAAACCAATAAATTATGAAATTGCTAAATTGGGAATTGTATTTCAACCCAGAACAAGAAATGTGCTTGAACGGACACTAAATAACTCGCCCAGCTACAGCACTAGGGACAGATTTAGCGGGATATAAATTTGAGGCCTAGTATTTAGGCGCTGGGTGACAGGTATGGGTTTAGTGACAGAATTAGACTTGGAAATACACAGTAGCGGGTGTGTGTGAAGTTATTCTGAATGACCCAATGTGCACCTTGAATATTATATACCCTTTTAGGGATAGATTTCAAATAGCTCTGATATAGCAGAAACCACTAAATTATGAAATTGCTAAATTGGGAATTGTATTTCAACCCAGAACAAAAAATGTGCTTTGACGGACACTAAATATCTTGCCCAGCAACAACAGTACAGCGGTAACGAGAGATTTAGCAGGATATAAATTTGAGGCCTAGTATTTAGGCGCTGGGTGACAGGTATGGGTTTAGTGACAGAATTAGACTTGGAAATACACAGTAGCGGGTGTGTGTGAAGTTATTCTGAATGACCCAATGTGCACCTTGAATATTATATACCCTTTTAGGGATAGATTTCAAATAGCTCTGATATAGCAGAAACCACTAAATTATGAAATTGCTAAATTGGGAATTGTATTTCAACCCAGAACAAAAAATGTGCTTTGACGGACACTAAATATCTTGCCCAGCAACAACAGTACAGCGGTAACGAGAGATTTAGCAGGATATAAATTTGAGGCCTAGTATTTAGGCGCTGGGTGACAGGTATGGGTTTAGTGACAGAATTAGACTTGAAAATACACAGTAGCGGGTGTGTGTGAAGTTATTCTGAATGACCCAATGTGCACCTTGAATATTATATACCCTTTTAGGGATAGATTTCAAATAGCTCTGATATAGCAGAAACCACTAAATTATGAAATTGCTAAATTGGGAATTGTATTTCAACCCAGAACAAAAAATGTGCTTTGACGGACACTAAATATCTTGCCCAGCAACAACAGTACAGCGGTAACGAGAGATTTAGCAGGATATAAATTTGAGGCCTAGTATTTAGGCGCTGGGTGACAGGTATGGGTTTAGTGACAGAATTAGACTTGAAAATACACAGTAGCGGGTGTGTGTGAAGTTATTCTGAATGACCCAATGTGCACCTTGAATATTATATACCCTTTTAGGGATAGATTTCAAATAGCTCTGATATAGCAGAAACCACTAAATTATGAAATTGCTAAATTGGGAATTGTACTTCAACCCAGAACAAAAAATGTGCTTTGACGGACACTAAATATCTTTCCAAGCAACAACAGTACAGCGGTAACGAGAGATTTAGCAGGATATAAATTTGAGGCCTAGTATTTAGGCGCTGGGTGACAGGTATGGGTTTAGTGACAGAATTAGACTTGGAAATACACAGTAGCGGGTGTGTGTGAAGTTATTCTGAATGACCCAATGTGCACCTTGAATATTATATACCCTTTTAGGGATAGATTTCAAATAGCTCTGATATAGCAGAAACCACTAAATTATGAAATTGCTAAATTGGGAATTGTACTTCAACCCAGAACAAAAAATGTGCTTTGACGGACACTAAATAACTTTCCCAGCTACAACAGGACAGCGGTAACGAGAGATTTAGCGGGATATAAATTTGAGGCCTAGTATTTAGGCGCTGGGTGACAGGTATGGGTTTAGTGACAGAATTAGACTTGGAAATACACAGTAGCGGGTGTGTGTGAAGTTATTCTGAATGACCCTATGTGCACCTTCAATATGATCTACCCTTTTAGGGATAGATTTCAAATAGCTCTGATATAGCAGAAACCACTAAATTATGAAATTGCTAAATTGGGAATTGTATTTCAACCCAGAAGAAAAAATGTGCTTTGACGGACACTAAATAACTTTCCCAGCTACAACAGGACAGCGGTAACGAGAGATTTAGCAGGATATAAATTTGAGGCCTAGTATTTAGGCGCTGGGTGACAGGTATGGGTTTAGTGACAGAATTAGACTTGAAAATACACAGTAGCGGGTGTGTGTGAAGTTATTCTGAATGACCCAATGTGCACCTTGAATATTATATACCCTTTTAGGGATAGATTTCAAATAGCTCTGATATAGCAGAAACCACTAAATTATGAAATTGCTAAATTGGGAATTGTACTTCAACCCAGAACAAAAAATGTGCTTTGACGGACACTAAATATCTTTCCAAGCAACAACAGTACAGCGGTAACGAGAGATTTAGCAGGATATAAATTTGAGGCCTAGTATTTAGGCGCTGGGTGACAGGTATGGGTTTAGTGACAGAATTAGACTTGGAAATACACAGTAGCGGGTGTGTGTGAAGTTATTCTGAATGACCCAATGTGCACCTTGAATATTATATACCCTTTTAGGGATAGATTTCAAATAGCTCTGATATAGCAGAAACCACTAAATTATGAAATTGCTAAATTGGGAATTGTACTTCAACCCAGAACAAAAAATGTGCTTTGACGGACACTAAATAACTTTCCCAGCTACAACAGGACAGCGGTAACGAGAGATTTAGCGGGATATAAATTTGAGGCCTAGTATTTAGGCGCTGGGTGACAGGTATGGGTTTAGTGACAGAATTAGACTTGGAAATACACAGTAGCGGGTGTGTGTGAAGTTATTCTGAATGACCCTATGTGCACCTTCAATATGATCTACCCTTTTAGGGATAGATTTCAAATAGCTCTGATATAGCAGAAACCACTAAATTATGAAATTGCTAAATTGGGAATTGTATTTCAACCCAGAACCAAAAATGTGCTTTGACGGACACTAAATAACTTTCCCAGCTACAACAGGACAGCGGTAACGAGAGATTTAGCGGGATATAAATTTGAGGCCTAGTATTTAGGCGCTGGGTGACAGGTATGGGTTTAGTGACAGAATTAGACTTGAAAATACACAGTAGCGGGTGTGTGTGAAGTTATTCTGAATGACCCAATGTGCACCTTGAATATTATATACCCTTTTAGGGATAGATTTCAAATAGCTCTGATATAGCAGAAACCACTAAATTATGAAATTGCTAAATTGGGAATTGTACTTCAACCCAGAACAAAAAATGTGCTTTGACGGACACTAAATAACTTTCCCAGCTACAACAGGACAGCGGTAACGAGAGATTTAGCAGGATATAAATTTGAGGCCTAGTATTTAGGCGCTGGGTGACAGGTATGGGTTTAGTGACAGAATTAGACTTGAAAATACACAGTAGCGGGTGTGTGTGAAGTTATTCTGAATGACCCAATGTGCACCTTGAATATTATATACCCTTTTAGGGATAGATTTCAAATAGCTCTGATATAGCAGAAACCACTAAATTATGAAATTGCTAAATTGGGAATTGTACTTCAACCCAGAACAAAAAATGTGCTTTGACGGACACTAAATAACTTTCCCAGCTACAACAGGACAGCGGTAACGAGAGATTTAGCGGGATATAAATTTGAGGCCTAGTATTTAGGCGCTGGGTGACCGGTATGGATTTAGTGACAGAATTAGACTGGGATATGGCCAAAAAATAACCACACTATTGCTGGTTAAATGCACTTGGTGACGGGCGCAGCTTGCCCCTGATGTAGTATATTGTTAAAAAATGAACAGACTATTGCTGGTTAAATGCACTTGGTGTCACAGCTTGACCAACCACACTACTGAGGGTTAAATGCACTTGGTGACGGGCGCAGCTTGCCTCTGATGTAGTATATGGCCAAAAAATAAACAGACTATTGCTGGTTAAATGCACTTGGTGTGACAGCTTCACCCTGATGTAGGCTTTAGCCAGAAAACAACCACACCATTGAGGGTTAAATGCACTTGGTGACAGGCGCAGCTTGCCCCTGATTTTGTATATGGCCAAAAAATGAACAGACTATTGCTGGTTAAATGCACTTGGTGTGACAGCTTCACCCTGATGTAGGCTTTAGCCAAAAAACAACCACACCATTGAGGGTTAAATGCACTTGGTGACAGGCGCAGCTTGCCCCTGATTTTGTATATGGCCAAAAAATGAACAGACTATTGCTGGTTAAATGCACTTGGTGTGACAGCTTCACCCTGATGTAGGCTTTAGCCAAAAAACAACCACACCATTGAGGGTTAAATGCACTTGGTCGCAGCTTGTGCTGGCGCACCACAAGACACAAAATGGCCGCCGATCACCCCAGAAAAATGTGACTGACAAACGGTCTGGGCAGCCTAAAAACAGTGAGCAATTGAGGATCAGCAGCTCAATGATCCACAGCTGCAGATCGATCAGTTAATCAAGTCCTTTGGAGGAGTTAATCTGCCTAATCTCGCCCTACTGTCGCAGCCGCAACCTCTCCCTACGCTAATCAGAGCAGAGTGACGGGCGGCGCTATGTGACTCCAGCTTAAATAGAGGCTGGGTCACATGGTGCTCTGGCCAATCACAGCCATGCCAATAGTAGGCATGGCTGTGATGGCCTCTTGGGGCAAGTAGTATGACGCTTGTTGATTGGCTGCTTTGCAGCCTTTCAAAAAGCGCCAAGAAAGCGTCACAAAAGCGCCAAGAAAGCGACGAACACCGAACCCGAACCCGGACTTTTACGAAAATGTCCGGGTTCGGGTCCGTGTCACGGACACCCCAAAATTCGGTACGAACCCGAACTATACAGTTCGAGTTCGCTCATCCCTAGTCATGAAGGTGTTTTTGGGGTCATTATCATGTTGGAATACTGCCCTGCGGCCCAGTTTCCAAAGTGGGGGGAAATATGCTCTGCTTCAGTATGTCACAGTACATTTTGGCATTCATGGTTCCTCAATGAACTGTAACTCCCCACAGCCAGCTGCACTCATGAATCCCCAAACCATGACAGTCCCACCATCTTGCTTGACTGTAGGTAGGAAACACTGGTCTTTGTACTCCTTACCTGATTGCCACCCCACACGCTTGATACTATCTGAACCAAAAAAGTTCATCTTGGCCTCATCAGACAACGGGACATGGTTCTAGTAATCCATGTCCTTAGTCTGCTTGTCTTCAGCAAACTGCAGACTTTCTTGTGCATCATCTTTAGAAGAGGCTTCCTTCTGGGACAACAGCCATGCAGACCAATTTGATGCAGTGTGCTGCGTATGGTCTGAGCACTGACAGACTGACCCCCCACCCCTTTAACCTCTGTATCAATGCTTGCAGCACTCATATGTCTATTTTGAAAAGACAATCTCTGGATATGACGCTTAGAATGTGCACTCAACTTTTTCGGTCGACCATTGGGAGGCCTGTTCTGAATGGAACCTGTCTTGTTAATCCGCTGTATGGTCTTGGTCACTGTGCTGCAGTTCAGTTTCAGGGTGTTGCCAACCTTTTTGTAGTCTAGGCCATCTTTATTTAGAGCAACAATTCTTTTTTTCAGATCCTCAGAGCCATGTTGAACTTCCAGTAACCAGTATGAGAGTATTTGAGAGCAATAACACCAAATTTAACACACCTGCTCCCCATTCACACCTGGGACCTTGTAACACTAACGAGTCACATGATGCCGGGGAGGGAAATTGGCGAATTGGGCACAATTTGTTTTTTCCAGGGCCACTTTAAGTTCCTAATCCGCCCCTGGATAGATAATAAATAGATAAATGATAGATAGATAGATAGATAGATAGATAATAGACAGGCAAATAGATAGATAGATAGATAGATAGATAGATAGATAGATCATGTAATATGACTTATTTGCCAGAAAAAAGATCATACTCGGCAACATATTCAATGTGAACTCATAGCAAGTAAAGATAATCCAGCTAAAAGTCTCCTAAGTGGGCAATAAAAGGGCCATGATCAGAGTGATTACTATGAGTGATTAGTAATAGGCACATTAAAAGAAATCCAAATGAAATATAATTTGTGATACTGGCCATCAGTATTATTGTAATAAATAAGAGAGTTGAGAAGAAACAGTAATAGAGCAGCATCAAGAGCTTATTAGGGAAATATTACAATTTAACAAATTACACGTTGTTCAGGGCCAATAACAATGGCTACTTGAAGGCCATAAATTGGAAAGTATGACACACAACATCTTAAGAACATCACCTTCACTGAACTTCATTTTTCTGAACTGCTAATTGAGCCGAGGGACAATTACTAAATGCACAATAGTAGTAGAGAAGGCAGAGAAGTAGTTATGCTATAAACAAAAAAAAGCGAAAAGTAAGGATATTATGGATGATAGATTAGATAGATAGATAGATAGCACATAATAAATGGATGAAAGATTCGAACATGAGACTACCATCATTTTATAGACAATCATCTTGGCTATCTCATAGATAAATTGGACTTGCAGCTATCTAGCATATGATTAGTTATGCACATTTTTGGCATGTAACTGCATTGTTACTGTTTTGCTCCTGGTTCGAATCCAGGAGTTACTGGTTCGAATCCAGGAGCAGCCATGAAGATTTCCCAAGAAAAGAAAAACAGCATCATCCAGCTCATCGATAGCGGTATCTCGGCCAAGAAAATTGCCAAACTGCATCATGTGAGTGCCATGACAGTTGGACAAATATGAAATGAAGTCCATCCATCCATTCCAAATCCAAGAGGTGGGCATCCAGGCAAAATATCAGTCAAAACGTAGGCTCATCACAAGGTCTATCAGTTCTGGCATGACAAAACAGCAGGGGAGGTGGCTTATATGCTTCATAATAGTGAGATCACAGGTGTCCATGCAAGCACCGTGTGATGCTCATAGCACAAATCTGGAATGGTGGCCTAAAAAAAGGTGAAGAAGTCTCGACTTTAATATCATCACAAGAAGTGTCAGCTCAAGTTTAGAAAAAGTATGAACAGTAGAAGATTGGAAATTAGTGATTTGGAGCGATGAGATAAAAGTCAATAGACTGGGCTCTGATTGGTGCAAATGGGTCTGGAAGATCAAAAAAATGAAGGAACTGCCAGGTTCGGTGGAGGAAGCCTGATGATATGGGGTTGTTTCACAGTCAAAGGTGTTGGATACTTCACCAGGATTGATGGTGGTCTCAATGCTGGGCTATATTTGAGTATCCTACAAGAATAGTTACCTCGTACATTCGAGTACTATGGGTATGAAAAGAACGACATAGTGTTCCAGCAGGACAACGACCTAAAACATATGTTGAGATTATTAATGACAATGAAGTACAGTAGAGGTGCTGGATTGGCCCCCACAGTTCCCAGACCTTAACCCAATCGAAGAAAAAGCTGTATTCGTACCCAAGTGAGTCGACCAGTATGCACCAACATTGAACATGTAGAAGACACCTGGGAATAGATTTCGGTCGAGACATGCTTGAATCTGATCAAGAGCATGCCCAGAAGGATTCAGGCAGTGTTGAAAGCCAAAGTTGGATTTACAAAAGAATAAAAATTAAAATTTAGAATGATTGTCTAAAAAAATGGTAGTCTCACATTCAAAGTTGTAATGGATGGTGAGATATAGAGCCTGAAAGTCAAAAGTTCAAAACATTGTTGCCATTTTGCTCATCAGCGTAGATCAGGGGAGTAGCTAAAGGCTCATGGGCCCTGGTGCAAGAGTTCGCTTGGGCCCCCTTCCCTCAGTGCTCTGTAGCTAGGGGCAGGGGAGCACATAGCCTTTGTTGTGCCTGAGGCAAAAATTTAAACTGCACCCCCCCCATGCGAAATTCTCAACCTAATCCCTTCTCTCCAGCCAGGGATGTGACGATCAAGCACTTTCTATAATACTGGTTTCTTCTTATGTGACACAAGGGTCTTTGGGCCCCCTCAGGCTTCTGGGCCCGGTAGTGACTGCAACCTCTGCCCCTGGTGTAGATAGATGGATAGATAGATAGATAGATAGATAGATGATAGATACAAACCGGATTCCCAAAAAGTTGGGACACTATATAAATCGTGAATAAAAGCTGAATGCAATGATGTGGAGATGGCAAATGTCAATATTTTATTTGTAATAGAACGTAGATGACAGATCAAACGTTTAATCCGAGTAAATGTATCGTTTTAAAGGAAAAATACGTTGATTCAAATTTTCACGGTGTCAACAAATCCCCAAAAAGTTGGGACAAGTAGCAATAAGAGGCTGGAAAAAGTAAATTTGAGCATAACGAAGAGCTGGAAGACCAATTAACACTAATTAGGTCAATTGGCAACATGATTGGGTATAAAAAGAGCTTCTCAGAGTGGCAGTGTCTCTCAGAAGCCAAGATGGGTAGAGGATCACCAATTCCCACAATGTTGCGCAGAAAGATAGTGGAGCAATATCAGAAAGGTGTTATCCAGCGAAAAATTGCAAAGACTTTGCATCTATCATCATCAACTGTGCATAACATCATCCGAAGATTCAGAGAATCTGGAACAATCTCTGTGCGTAAGGGTCAAGGCCGTAAAACCATACTGGATGCCCGTGATCTCCGGGCTCTTAAACGACACTGCGCCACAAACAGGAATGCTACTGTAAAGGAAATCACAGAATGGGCTCAGGAATACTTCCAGAAACCATTGTCAGTGAACACAATCCACCGTGCATCCGCCGTTGCCAGCTGAAACTCTACAGTGCAAAGAAGAAGCCATTTCCAAGCAAGATCCACAAGCTCAGGCATTTTCACTGGGCCAGGGATCATTTAAAATGGAGTGTGGCAAAATGGAAGACTGTTCTGTGGTCAGACGAGTCACGATTCAAAGTTCTTTTTGGAAATTTGGGACACCATGTCATCCGGACCAAAGAGGACAAGGACAACCCAAGTTGATATCAACGCTCAGTTCAGAAGCCTGCATCTCTGATGGTATGGGGTTGCATGAGTGCGTGTGGCATGGGCAGCTTGCATGTCTGGAAAGGCACCATCAATGCAGAAAAATATATTCAGGTTCTAGAACAACATATGCTCCCATCCAGACTTCATCTCTTTCAGGGAAGACCCTGCATTTTTCAACAAAATAATGCCAGACCACATTCTGCATCAATCACAACATCATGGCTGCGTAGGAGAAGGATCCGGGTACTGAAATGGCCAGTCTGCAGTCCAGATCTTTCACCTATAGAGAACATTTGGCGCATCATAAAGAGGAAGGTCCAAGAAGGCCCAAGACGATTGAACAGTTAGAGGCCTGTATTAGACAAGAATGGGAGAGCATTCCTATTTCTTAACTTGAGAAACTGGTCTCCTCGGTCCCCAGACGTCTGTTGAGTGTTGTAAGAAGAAGGGGAGATGCCACACAGTGGTGAAAATGGCCTTGTCCCAACTTTTTGGGGATTTGTTGACACCATGAAATTATGATTCAACATATTTTTCCCTTAAAATGGTACATTTTCTCAGTTTAAACTTTTGTTCCGTGATTTATGTTCTATTCTGAATAAAATATTAGAAGTTGGCACCTCCACATCATTGCATTCAGTTTTTATTCACGATTTGTATAGTGTCCCAACTTTTTTGGAATCCGGTTTGTAGATAGATAGATAGATAGATAGATAGTGCATGTAATCTGACTCATTTGTCAGAAAATTGATCATACTTGGCAAAATATTTATTGTGATTTGTGAACTTATAGTAAGTAAATGATAATCCAGCCAAAAGTCTCCTAAGTTGGCAATGAAAGTGCCATGATCAGAGTGATTACTGTGAGTGATTAGTAAAAGGCACATGAAAAGAAATCCAAATGAAATATAATTTGTGATACTGGCCATTGATATTATTGTAATAAATAAGAGAGTTGATAAGAAACCGCAATAGAGCAGCATCAAGAGCTTATTAGGGAAATATTACAATTTAGCAAATTACACTGTGTGCTTGAAGGCCATAATTTGGAAAGTATGACGCACAATATCTAGGGAACATCACCTTCACTAAAGTTCATTTTCCTGACCTGCTGATTGATCCAAGGGACAATTACTAAATGCAGAACAGTAGTAGAGAAAGCAGAGAAGTAGTTATGTTATAAAACAGAATAAGCAAAAAAGTAAGGAAATTAAGATCGGATTTCACAGATAACAGAATAGTAAAGGATAGAATAATCCAGTAATATTAAATATGTTGTCTAGGCTACTGCTATTGCTGACTTATTCTCAGGGTAGGTCATCAATATCAGATTCTTGGGGGTCCGATACCCAGCACCCCGGCCGATTAGCTGAATTATAATGGGAGCTGAGCTGCAGTATACATAAAAAGCTGATCGGTGGAAATGAAAATTGGGCCTCAATAAAATGTACATACATTTGCTCATCTATAATCCTAAGGAAAGGTCATCATTAAAGGGGTTCTCCGGGCTTAACCTATTTTTGGCTATGAAAAGCTAACATGTGGAGGAAATATTATTGCTCACATACTTATCTTCCACAGTGCAGCCGTTCTTGAGATCTGCCTCCCAGTCACCTGGTCCCTCCAGATGGGTTTTCTGGCTTCCGGGCAAAGTCCGTCTCCTAGTCTTCCGCTCTTCTCTTCCTGCTTTTAGCAGGAGACGGATCATCACTAATGACGTCACCGCCTCCTGCAAGTGGAAGCGCTGGCCTCCATCTTCTTCCCCAATGCAGGTGCAGTATGCACAATTACAGTGCGCATGCGCCAGTATCTCTGCTCCGGCTTCATACACAAATGCACTGCACATGCGCCGGTATCTCCTCGGGCTTGTACTTACAGGTTAACAGTGAAGAAAGCGTCAGAAACTGCTTCCTATTGGGATTGTCCTACACTACTCAAATTAGTGTAGAAATATGGCCACAGGAGGTATAGTAGGCGTAGTTATTGCAGACTGAAGAGTGTAGCAGGCAGGGACAGCCTATGACTCATCTCTGTGCAGTGCAGCCAAGCTTGAGTATTAGTGATGAGCGGCAGGTGCCAGATTCGATTTCGACGAAATTCGCGAATATTCGATAGAATATTCGTTCTATATTAGTCGAAATCGAATATTCGTCATTATTCTTGTTATCATGATTAATATGCGATTTAAATAATCGAATTTCGATTTTAACTTAAGGGCTACTCTCCTATTGAAATAGCAATGCGATTAATTTAAGTTATAATAATCGAATTTCGATTTTAACCTAGCACTGCTATATTCCATATTAGGCTAGAATTAATGAATATGGAATATAGCAGTGCTAAGTTAAAAATCGAAATTCGATTATTATAACTTGAATTAATCGAATTGCGATTTCAACTTGGACCTGGTTTACTATGGTTGGCTTGGTAGAATTAGCGAATATGACGAATGTATTCGTCATATTCCACAAAACGAATATAACGAATGTATTCGTCATATTCCACAAAACGAAGATAACGAAGTATTCTGCATCTTCGTTTTAGCTACCTATTCATCATCTTTGCTAATTCTAGCAATCATATAGGAAAGTATACTATAGAGACAGCTAAGTTTAATTCGCTATGCTATTACTTTGCTTTTTTTTTTATAAATAGAATAATTATATTAATTATCAGGTATTATAATTATTGTATATATTTTTTTTTTAAAAGCAGCCATATAATCGCATAGCGAATTAAACTTAGCTGTCTCTATAGTAAACTTTCCTATATGATTGCTAGAATTAGCGAAGTTGACGAATAGGTAGCTAAAACAAAGATGCAGAATACTTTGTTATCTTCGTTTTGTGGAATATAACGAATATATTCGTCATATTCGCTAATTCTACCAAGCCAACCATAGTAAACCAGGTCCAAGTTGAAATCGCAATTTGATTATTTCAAGTTATAATAATCGAATTTCGATTTTAACTTAAAGGCTACTCTCCTATTGAAATAGCAATGCGATTAATTCAAGTTATAATAATCGAATTTCGATTTTAACTTAGCACTGCTATATTCCATATTAGGCTAGAATTAACGAATATGGAATATAGCAGTGCTAAGTTAAAATCGAAATTCGATTATTATAACTTGAATTAATCGCATTGCTATTTCAATAGGAGAGTAGCCTTTAAGTTAAAATCGAAATTTGATTATTATAACTTGAAAAAAATCGAATTGCGATTTCAACGTAATTCTCAAATCCGACAGTACATTCTAGTATATGGAGACGTTCCCATGGTGATGGGGACGCTCTATGAGCACAGAAGTCAGCAGAAGCGGCAACGGGCACTGACTGGAGCAGCCAGGAAGCCAGGAATCCAAAGGACAGGTAAGAACAACTTTAGGGAAGTGGGAAAGAAAAAAAATATAACAATAAAAAAAAATAAAAAAAAGAATATTCGAAATATCGAATTTATATCACTATATTCGAAATATTCGCGAATTAGCAAAGTGCCGATATTCACGAAAACAAAATCGATATTCGAATATTCGCGCTCAACACTAGTTGTGAACTGGTTACTGAAGTCTTCCACCCAACTTCAAGACATCTTGAAAATGGCCAGGTAACCGTGCATGCACTTCAGCCACTCATATCCTACAAAACATGCCCTCCTTGAGCTGCAAAGGCAAAATGGTGTTCCCCTACATCGCCTCATTTGCGATGTTTCCACACTTTGTAACTCCACCCTCCACATGTTGGACCGATTATATGAGCAGAGGAAGGCCCTTACCGATTTCGATGCAGGTGGACAGGCGCACTCCCCTCTGTAACTTAGACATTAGCCAGTGGCAGCTCAAGCATGACACTTGCCGTTTGCTTAGGCCCTTTGAAGAAGCCACTTTATTTGTCGTCGCCAGGACTACTGGATGAATTATGTCATTCTACTCCTTTGCTTCCTGGAGTAGCTGCTGATAAATCTGTCTAGCCAGGGGACAGAAGATATGGTGCCTATATCTCACGGCCACCTGAGGTGGTTTATCTGCCCAAGCGACAGAAAAAGCAACAAGAGGAGCATGAGGAGCTGGAGGGCAATGCGGAAGACCAGGCAGATCACCCAGAGACACTGTGGCAGTATGCAGTGGAGATGAAGGCAGGGAATTCCTCTGATTCCCTTGTGCAAATGGCCAGATGCATGCTGAGTTGCTTGCATAGTGACAACCGCATCATCACCATTTGGCAGAGGTATGACTATTGGGTCTCCACAATGTTAGACCCTCGCTACCAGGCCAAAATGGGGTATTTTTTCCACCTGCTGAGATGATAAACTCAACTACTATCGAGTGATCCTATGTAGTCGTTTGGTCGCTGCCTATGTGCGCCATCGCCCTGCCTCATGAAGGTCTGTGCTCATGCTCCACTGCCATGACTGCTGGAGGGGAGTGAGGGGGCTGGAGCAGCACCAGGTCCAATTGTAGTAACTTAAGTCTTGAGCCTCTAATGAGCCCTTTCCTCACTTGCCTATTGAAGAAACCACTTAGCAGCAGCAGGACATGGAGTAGAACCTAAACCAGAAGGTGGTGGCATACTTGGACTGCACCCTGCCACCCCAAATCCAAGATCCCCTGGTCTACTGTGCATCCAAACTTGATTTGTGGCCACAACTGGCCGAGTTTGCCCTGGAGAAGCTATCCTACCCAGTTAGTAGTTTGGCATCAGAGCGAGTGTTTAGTGCGGCAGAGGGCATAGTCACCCAAAACAGAGCTCACCTTTCAGCAGGAAATGCTGAGATTAGCCTTTATAAAGATGAATCAAACATGGATCAGCCAGGATTTCCACACACCAGTGCCTGATGCATCAGACTAGATTATTCTGGTAGTACTGTTCTGACTGCAGTGTGCTGCCACACCAGAACATTTGGAAAAATTGATTGTTACTTCTGGCCATATGCTTCAGCCACTTTTCTGATGCTGCCACCCACCTAATGCCACACACCTGCTGCCTCTACTGCTATCTTCTCCTACTGCAACCCAACATGTGCTATTACTGCCACTGCTATTGCCCCCCACCTCCCCATTCTGTGACCTGGCCACTATGTTGATACCTCATGGTGTTTCCACCTTACCCACTCTGTGACTAGGCCACTATGCTGACTCCTCATGCTGTTGCCACCTTCCCCGCTCTGTGATGGGGCCACTAGTGTCCCTGTTTGGCCTTGCTAACATCACAGTTTATTTTATCCTTCTTCTGATCCATCAGAAGAACCAAAAAATGAAAAACACAACGGATCCTGTCTTTGGAGCATCCATAAGGCATTAACTACACAATTAGTATTTTGCATCAGGATTTGATCATGATTTGGAGCCCAAAAGCAGGAGTGGGTCCAAAGCACAGAACATATGCAAATATTTCTATCACATTTTATCTCTGTTTTGGACCCACTCCTGTTTTTGCCTTACCAATAATGATCAAATACTGTAGCAAAAAACTGACCAAATGCTGACCGTGTGATAGAGACCATTAAATTCCTGCATGTAGGGCTTCTTTTCCATCTGAATCAAAACCAATTTCAGAAGCAAATGGCCAGAACTCAGATTGAACATGAGGCCTCTATCACTGTCACGAATGAGAGTGGGGGAAACCCTCATCCGTGAGATGTTACGGATAAGGGAAGCTGCTAGGCCAGGAAAACAGAATAAGGGAGCAGGTCACCTCCTAGTGTCCCTAACTCTGACCCTGACTCCTAACCGTATGAGCCAACCCAGATGGTAGGAGGGCTCATACTCAGGAACCTCGGGTCCCTACTAGCCCTCAAGAGATCCCTGGACTAGGAGCAGGGTAAGACGAACAGGAGTCTAACCTGACCAAGCTGCAAAGAAAGGGAAACATAAACAGCTTATGGATATGGCAGGTGAGAGAAACGACTTCCACACCTACCTGCCACAGACACACTGACTGGAACCCGTGCTCAAATGCTGAATGTCCACACCAAACATAGAAAGGACACAGCACACACACATAAACACACAGGAACCAGATCCATAGCTGCAGTGAGGATAGACACCACACAAACATAAAATAAACATCATGACATAGTATTTATGACCACAAGGGTGGCGCTCACTGGAAGATGGTATAAGAGACCAGGAGGATGACTCCAGCACACAACAAGGCTGGAGTACCCCTCAGCTGCAGGTCTCATCAGAGGCTAAATAGCCCAAGTAGCCACACCCACACAGACACACACTGGAAAGGGAATTAACCCTTCAACACCAGACAGGGTAGTGAAGCCACTTAAAGGGGAAGTGCACACACACAAAACCCCGTGCACACCAAACATAAAAAGTGCACACATACAAGTACAGGTTGCCTGGTGCAACCGCATGCACTTGACAGCAAGCTGCCTAGCAACAGCTCAGGCTGCTATACTGCCAATACTATCATGTTGCCAGCGGCAACCACACGTGAGGCAACATACTTCAGCCCTCACCTGTGATTGACAACAAGACCAGACCGCAGGCAACTGCCTGCGGTTCCAGGAGTCACGGCCATGACCATGGTCGTGACAATCACACGGTCAGTATTTTGCATCAGGATTTAATCACAATTTTGAAGCCAAAAGCAGGAGTGTGTCCAAAAAGCACAGAAGACGTGTAAATATTCCCATCACGTGTCATCTCTGTTTTGGACCCACACCTGTTTTTCTTGGCCTTACCAATACTGATCAATTACTGACCTAATACTAACCGTGTGAAAGCAGATTCTAAAAAGACAGGATCAATTTTTTTTGGCCTAGAGTTTAGAGGTTCTTGTATGAAAGAAAACTCTTCAGGGGATGTGAAGGCCTGCCTTCATTCTGATTGGGTATGCTCAACTCAGTGGTGGTTTAAAGTGAGTGAGTTTAAAGTCCTGTGAGTGAATGAGAGTTCTCTAGATGATGTGAAGATGTATCTCCTGTAGATGCTTATCACATGTGTTTTATGAATGAAAAATGATATCTAGTGTTTTTTATTTATATCACATAGATTGGCTGATGGTTTAAAGGGAGTCTGTCACCTAATCTGAGCCTTTTCGACCGCTTTGATCAGGTTATAGACTCTTTTTGCCCACATTACAATGTTACCTTTATTTGTGCATTTGCCGAACCATCTAAACGCCTCAGGTGACAGACTCCCTTTAAAGGTCTGAGATGAATGGAATAATAGACATGGTGCATAGAGAAATTGCAAGAAAGATTGGATAAAAGTCTTGTGGGTATTTTAAATAAATAAATGGTAATTTTAATAGGAGTTTTGGTAATTGTTATGGGATGGCTTTATAATCTTGTGATTTATTCAGTTTCTGGTTGGCGATAATAACAGAAAAGAAAACTTTTCTAGGCAAATAAAAGAAAGTGACTCCTGAAGTTAAAATACATGTCACTGATGAAGCGGTGTGAAATGTAGGTTGGGCAAGCTATGCGCAACCAGACTTTTAAGATATTTGATGCCCTTTAATTTTAATTACCCTTGTTAGTATAATAAATCTGTTGATTTTCATTGGTGTCTATGGTGTTTCACTATTTTGCCCCTCAATTTCTGACCAGCTAAAGGAATTGAGCAAGCATAAAAAGTTAGGAGGATATACCGCAAAAGACACAAGCATTGACTGAGTACATCAAAAGGGTCATCCACAGGCTCTACCTGATACTGTCCAATGAGCTTTATATTTAGCTTGACGTGACGTGGACCCACTTCACTGAGGACCATGCAGTACTCAAAGTAGGAGATGTAAACTGAGACATTTTTATTTTCTTTTGAACTTTTATCAGAGGTTAAAAGCACAATAGTTGTAGAATAGTCCCAGGTTTACAAATTAAACATTTATTCAATATAACAAGAATAGTCTACAGTCGCTAATAAATAGCATATTCCAGCTTCAAAAATGTTGACACAGATGAAGCTATAAAACCAATAAGTCTTCAGGTTCCCCTTGGTTATATCTGACCATGGTTCAATGATGGTTCATCGGGGTTCATCCTTTGATTTTTCTGAATAAGTACTTACTATTGGTTGATGGACTGCTCTTGCAATAAATTGCTAGCTGAATCCACTTTTGCTGTACTTGTATAACATACGTATACCCTAAAGGGGTTGTCCAGGGTTAGAAAAAAATGGCTGCTTTTTCCAAAAATAGTGCTACATTTGTCCACAGGTTGTGCAGTTTATTGTAGCTCAGCAATATTCATTCATTCAATTTTTTTGGCTTAAGATTGTGAGTGTTTGGATTGTACATTACACATGACAAAAATGTTATAGGGTTCTAATTGGTTCTGAGAAATTATTAGAGTAACTATTAAGCGGTAAATAGCTTAATATATGGTATGGCTAAGGTAAATTTGTTATTTTTATTTTTTTATGTGAGTTGAGCTGCACCACTTAATTAAGCCATTTATGCTGTAGGTTATTTTTAATATTTCCCTGAAAAATAAAAATAAAACTAGGGCCAGTTACAGATGTGCCCGACCTTCCTTCTAGACTCACATTTCTCACAAAACAACTTTGATACATTCTACTGACATGACAGTAAATCCTTCTGACCACTAGCCTAAAATATGTCTACTTCTGTTCTGTACAGGTAATTTTCAGCAGCCAATTCATTATTATGAGAGGCAGAATTGCAATGACAAATATCACCTTTGTATAGATAACACAGGATCCTCCATTCACAATAGGTGATATCACAGCTTATCTACTCCCCTCATCCTGCACAATGACCTCTGCATAGGTCACAGAACATGCCTAGAAAAATCTCCCATAGACGTCAATGAAGTCAGCTCCTGTTCATGTGGCTGCTCTCAAAGGACAGGAAGTCTTAATACAGTATATTCTAGGCCTAGTGGTCAGTGCAAAAACTTCATTATTTTAGAGATTTAAAAAAAAATCTACATAATGACAAGAAAAATGTAAAAAATCTACAAAAATTCTAAAAACATCTGTCTAACATACAAACTTGATTTAAACAATATGTTATTTTACGATGACACATTTCTCTTAATTACACATCACTAAAATCTTTCTGAAAAAAAGGTCATCTCAGCTTTAATGGAAAGATCCTGTAGGGAGGGAGATGTCCACCAACATTAATTATAGATGTGACTTTTCAAGGCGAGTTAAGTAAAAATGTTATATGCCACCTGAGTATTCAAAAGCAAAGGACACGGTGATTTTCCAGCCTGGACAGAAGGGAAATAATCTGAGCATAACAAATCCCCTTGTGTGTGAGTTTTCATCTTTAAAATAAATGTAATACTAACGGCACTAACAGATTTTTTTCAGCAGTGTCAATTTATAGAAAGCACAATAAAAGCGATTAGAAGGAAATTGCAAAGTATACCAGCGCTAATCAATTATAAACTGCTTTCATTTTCTAGGGAAAGCTTGAACGCACAAAAAAATTACAGAAGCAAAAACAGGAAATTATAATTTTGCTGGATATAAATAACAAGGCTGAATATGTCAAAAAATAGATGGATTGTAGTGCTGGCGTGTCAGTGTAAATTCCAGCTATTTAGAAAAACAGTTTAATTACGTGTTAGGGTTATACTTCATTTTCATTCGATATGGTGTTTAGTAAAGCGAGCTCATATGGCCAGCAGCTGAAAGCATGGCAAAAGGATACCTAATTTCCATTTAATAAGCACATTATTGCTGCCATTGCATTAAAAATGCATACAACAAATCATTAAAAGCAGTGGAAAGCTACCTGTATAATTTAGGGTAAGGCCAAATGGGGCGGCATTGACTCAGTTTGCCAGGAACTACGAGGCAGATTGCAATGGTCGTGCAGTCTTGTGGGTAAAACAGCTGTTTCACAACAAACTAAAGCATGCACTTAAAGGGCGGCTGTCTGTAGTTTTGACCATGCTAAACTGTCGACTTCATTAGGTAATAGGAGCTTTTCTCATTGAGAGTAGCGACAATATGAAGTTTTATTCCACTCCTGCAAGTGCTCGGGGCACAGCTTTACTGTGTAGTGCTCTTTGCACTAAGCTGTTTCACAGCCCCTCTGCTCTGAATGTAACATCCAACCGCCAGCCCACTACATCTGTCACTCAGAGCAGAGGGGAGAGGCTGTGAAGCACTACATGGTAATACCCCACCCTAGATAGTTGCAAGAGTAGAATTTTGCAAAATAAAACTTCATATTGTCACCACTCCTGATGAGAAAAACTCCACCAAAGGTATATTTCTACTGCTCTCTCCAGCCCCTATCTAGCAGGTTCAGCAGTTTAAAAAGGTCAAAAGTGCTGACAGATAGTGTTGCTCACGAATATTCGAATTGCGAATTTTAATCGCGAATATCGGCACTTCGAGAATTCGTGAATATTTCGAATATCGCAAAATATATTCGTAATTGCGAATATTAGATTTTTGGGAAAATACCAGTTCATGCGAATTTGTATGCAAAACTTTTAATGTGAATTTTATGCGAATTTTCGCAATCAAGAAAATAATGCCTGGAGATCATGAATTCGCGAATTCTCGAATATATGGCGAATATTCGCCCAAATATTCGCAAAATATTGCGAATTCGAATATTGCCCCTGCCGCTCATCACTACTGACAGATCCCTTTAACTTTTCACTTAAAAATCACCATAGCCAGAAAATAGGGCGACAAATGCCTGATAGTTGTGGCCCCACCAACTACAGTTTCCTGTTTCTGTGTGTCCTATAAACATTGAATAGACAGGTGAAAATAGCATAAATGTCCTTTATGGGAAACCCCTTAAAGGGTTTCTACCACTTGAATATCACATATTTGGTGTTCAGACACTAGCGATCCGCTAGTGTCTGTTCTTGCCTACAAGCTAATTAGCACATTAATCCGGGCTGCCGATACATCAAAAAAAGCACTTTTATCTTTATGCAAATGAGCTCTAGGTGCTATGCAGGCGTTTTTCTAAGCACCTAGAGGCTCCGTCTACCTTGCATTTTTGCCGCCCTGCGCCTCGCTTCCAGCACGCCACATCTCTCACAGGTAACGATCCTCCCCCTGCTTCAGCCTTCCGAAATCCCGCGCCTGCGCCGTCCGTCGCGGCATTCGGAGCATTCGGCGCAGGCGCAGTCAATGGCTGACCGCTCCCTGATCAGACATTTCAACTGCGCCTGCGCCGATGACGTCACAGAGCTCCGTGGGACAGACGAAGCCCAGCAGCAAGCGGAGGAGGTAGCTTTCTGGACGTTTCAACGCTGGATCTTCGGATTAGGTAACTATTTATACATATTAACAAGCCATCATAACCACTGATACCACCAACGATTAATGGGGCATTATTCAACTTGAATAAAAGTTTTTATTAAAGAAAATATAGTTTTTTTTATTGGATGGATAAAATGTATCAAGCACAATAGTGTGCAGCAGATATTTATTCAAAACTACATTTACAGCCAGCCAATACACAGTGTATATAGTTACAATTATATTATATATACATAATTTATATATATATATATATAATATGTATCTATATATCTCTTGTTATATTGTATATAATCTAATATATAAATATATAGTTATATATATATGTATACACACATGTTTAATCACATGACTAGTTTTATAGTAATTTAATAAAATGTTTTGCATATATTACAGCTGCAGCAGTATTATGCATAAAGCTATCTTTAGTTTCTTCACATACCACTGTTTTTCTTGAGTTTTTCTCTTAGTTATGGCTGTTTAAACATTTACAATATCAGGCCCTTCTCAAGATGGCTCCTCTACCAATTCTCTGAGGCCAAAACTGCTTTTCCTCACTTCACAAACACACTTGCTCCGTGCCAGCCAATCAGATTGGATTACTGAGAGACACGCATCCTCACTCTGAAGCCT